>NC_048303.1:81195803-81243970 GCF_013100865.1 Trachemys scripta elegans
CGTACTCCTCTCGCTGAGTGAATAATGTAGCTGAAGTTGCGTATCTTAGTTCGAAGTGGGGGGTTAGTGTGGACCAGCCCAGTGCCTCCTGCATGCCATGGAATAGCTGTTCAGCAGCGTGCAGGAAGTGCTGGGAGGGTGGGGAAGGAGCAGGGTCGGAGGAGGAGGTGGAAAGAGGCAGGGAAGAGGAGGGGCCGGGGTGGAAAGTGGTGCGGCGGGAGTGGGTCTTGGGGGAAGAGGTGGAGTGGGGCCAGGGCCTGAGCGGGGGACGTTGGGTGTCTGTGAAAAGTTTTAAACCAAAATGGGGGCCCTATTGGGTTGCTAAAATTGAGTTGCTAAAGTTTGAGAACCACTGCCCTATACCATTCTCACCCTGATGCTCAGCCCCACAAACCAGCCTTTCCCCTTCCCAGCCAGCTCCCACCACTCTAATTTTATCCAGGCTTCCCTCTCACCCAGCTCATACAGAGGAGCAGGGAATGGGACTCAGACTCCCAAGCAAGCAAGCCCCCTCCAAAACCTGGAGCACATGAGGGACGCATTGAGGGGGATCAGACCCCCATATATGGGCAAGGGTCCCCAGATACTGGCACACACAGGGTGGGGAGCAGGACTCAGACACTCCCATAGAGGCAACCCTCCCCCCCCCATATCCCATTTCACATGAGGGGAACAGGGAGCCCCACCTGAGAAGCAAGAGGCCCTCTGATCCTGCCACATGCACAAGGTGGCAGGGAGGGGTGCTCAGACACCCCTTCGGGGTAGGAACACCCAGATGCCTGCTCACAGGAGTGTGGCGGGGAGGGGGGAGTAGGGAGAGGGACTCAGACCATTCTAAGATCCTGGCACACACCCAGAAGGGGAAAATGTGGGGCTGACCCTCTTCTCCTTCAGACCGTCACTCACTACCCATGTATCCTTCTCCCTCACCTAAGCCCCCATTCCCTCTCTCATTCTGCCTTTCACCCATCCCCACCTATCCCTCCTCCTCCCTGGATGCAACCCTGAACTCCTCATCCCACTATTCCTTCCACTTCTCCACCCCCTAAAATGACCTTCCCTTGCCAGCATTTGCATTTTTAAAGGGAAAAATACTTGATTATATTCCCCAACAAATTAAAAACAAAAGAAGTGACAGATTTTAGCAATAGGCTATTCAACCCCTTCCAAATTTCTGACTGAGGTAGAACCTGAAGTGACACTGGCTGGGTGGGTCAGGTTCAAAGGAGTATTTTTTAGCCACTGAACCAATGAGAAACTTCGAAGACTAACAATCCTGTTATCGCCTTGTTCCACACATGCTCAATATAACCCCTTAGGCATGTGAATAGCCTTGTGAACCTTAGCATGCCTAATTGGAAAAGCATAATCTTATTCAAATAACATTTTAATTTGATTTCCTCCAAAGAGCACCAGGTCCTCAAATGTTTGAAAACCCTGGTACAATGATCTGAGGCCTGATTTGATCTCTATCTATAAGGAAAAATAGGTTTTAAGAACCTGACAACTTTAAGGAAAGCTGGTATCCTCCCCACACCAATGGTTACATCTTGGGGAGCCCCTGGGTTAAATGGCCCCAAATTTGGATCACTAACAGGACCCACGCACCCGAGACACACCAAATTTCAGTGCAATCCAAGTAACCATGTGATTAAGAGCATTTAAGTGTCAAGTTTTAAACAGAAAGCTGCTTTTAATCTAACATTAACTTAATCTTAACTACACCATCAATCTGTTTTAATAAAGCAAGCCATCTAAACAGAGCTGCCTCTGTATGCATGTTGTCTCTACAAAGGCAGAAAGAGACACTCAGAAGAGCAGAAGGCTACTTTTGGAGGGCATCGTAAGTACTCCTACTGTTTGCCAGCTGTTTAACTTGAAGTGCTAAACACAATTACCTATCATCCTATACTTGTGGCAACATGGGTGCAAAATTCCAAACAACCACACACTGTGAACACAGAAAAATCCCGAAAAATCCTATCCTCTGTGCCAGTGGTCTCCAACCTTTTTCTGCCCAAGACCACTTTTTGAATTTAAGGGCAACCAAGAATCTACCTCACACCTTCCTCGAGCCCCCCCCTTCCCGAAAGCCCACGCCAGTCACTCTATCCCCCCTCTCTCCATCACTTCCTCTACCCCACCCTCACTCACTTTCACTGGGCTGGGGTAGGGGGCTGGGGTTTGGGAGGAGGTGTGGGCTCTGGGCTGGGGCTGAGAGGTTTGCAGTGGGGTGGGGGGGGCGCCCTGGGCTGAGCCTGGGACAGGGTGGGTGCAGGAGGGGGTGAGGGGTACAAGCTCAGAGAGAGTTTAGGTGCAGGAGGGGGCTCCAGGCTGGGGTGCAGGAAGGGATATGGGGTGCTGGCTCTGGGAGGGGGGTCATGGCTGGAGCTTGGGGTGCAGGAGGGGGTTTGTGGTGCGGGAAGGGATATGGGGTGCTGGCTCCAGGAGGGAGCTCAGGGCTGGTCTGGAGTGCTAACTCTGGGAGGGGGCTCAGGCTTCGAGTGCAGGAGGGGATTTGGGGTGCTGGCTCCAAAAGGGGGCTCAGGCCTGGGAGTTGAGGTGCGACCTCCCACCAGGCAGCACTGACCATGGCTGCCACTAAGGCATGCTCCCTTCCTACCCTGGCCCCACGCCGCTCCCGGAAGGGGCCAACACACCCCTGCATCCCCAGAAGTCTTGAGGTCTCTCTGAGTGTAGCCTTCATTGATTTGAGATCTACCATACCATTCTCTCACTTGAAGGGAAAACCTATAATGGCAGCAGGCCGTAAAAGAGACCCATTTGGTGAATATTTTAATGAAGTTCCTCTAGTTGTGGGTAAGACAGGCAAGCGTGCAAAATGCAAACAGTGCAACAAAGAAATGAAAGGCCTGCTTGCCCGAATGAAACAACATTGTGAGAAGTGTTCCTTTTCAGGAGGAAGCTGCGTTGAAGATGATGAAAGGAACAAATCTGAACATGCAGGATCTTCAGGTTGGTAAACTTTTTTATTTCATACTTCTTTCTTAAGGACTGCCTGTCTTCCTTCTGGACTATTCTTGAATTCTCATGTTTGAGCGAAAAATATAGTTGTTACTCTATGGTACTATCATTTTAGATGCAGTTGTGATAAAAAATAAATAGCTGAAATAAGCAGATCTTCCTTTTACAATTTCACCCTTAAAGTAGTACCGAGTGTCAGTGAATGCAGTGAGTAATACTAAATGAGCAGTATGGCAATAATAATTAAAGAACTGTATTGACATTTTGTTTAGGAGAATCCATCTCAACATACAGGATTCTGAAGACTATCCACCTTCAAGATCACCATCATTTTCTATAGTTTCAGAGTTATCTGCTAATGATAGTGTTTCAGTCACATCATATATGTCACATAGCCACAGTATATCACCTGTAGCAAAAAGGAAAAAAAACTTCATCATCCAGAAACAACCATAGATACATTTGTGAGAAGAACCAGCAGATTACAAAAAGAGGTAACTGATGAAAAAATTACCCAGTTTGTTTATGCAACAAACTCTGCTTTCCGTATGATTGAGAACCCAAACTTCATTAATGTGGTTCAGTCATTAAGACCAGGATAAAGTCCACCCAACAGAGCAGATGTGCTTGTGTGACAACAAAAGAAGGGAATGTCTTCCTTACAGAAACAATTCATACATCAGGAAATGCACACACAGCAGAATACTCACAAGAAGTAGCAGTAAAAGCTATAACAAACTGTGGGGGAAAAAAATCAAATGTCTAGTACACAGCTTGGTCACAGACAATACTGCAAATGTATCCAAGATGAGAAGAAATTATTTAGAAGAAAGTCCCAAGCTAATAACATACAGTTGCAGTGCTCATTTGATACATCTCCTAGCCAAAGACTTCAGTGTTCCAGAAATAAAGACTAATGTTGTTGAAATTGCAAAATACTTCCGTAACAACCACTTAGCAGCAGCTGCTCTGAAAAATGTGGGAGGAACCAAGCTAATTCTCCCACAAGACGTGCGATGGAACTCAGTAGTGGACTATATCAAGAACTGGACTAATCTGGTGACAAAAAGAACAGGAGTACTTGTGGCACCTTAGAGACTAACAAATTTAGTCTCTAAGGTGCCACAAGTACTCCTGTTCTTTTTGCGGATACAGACTAACACGGCTGCTACTCTGTAATCTGATGACAGTTTGTCAACAATATTGTGAAAAAATAGACAGCACTATCACAGCCAAAGTTCTCAACATTGGGCTTAAGAGAAATGTTGAACACATGCTGAGTACCTGGAAGCCTATTTCTGTAGCCTTGAACAAAATGCAGGGAAATGGCTATTTTATTGCTGACGCTGTTGAAATTAGGAAGGAACGGAGTGAGATCTTAAAAAGAGAAATATGCAATGACAGAGTTAAATTACAGGCATTAAAAAAAATGAATGGGACAAGAGCTATCTCCAGCTCATTTTCTTGCAAATATTTTCAATACTCGGTACCAGAGTCAAACCTTAACTGCTGAAGAAGAGTTGGCTATGACATGGACATCCAGCAATCATCCCTCCATAATGCCAACTGTAATAAACTTCAGAGGTAAGGGTGAACCATTCAAGAAATATATGTTTGCTGATGATGTTTTAAAGAAAGTCACACCAGTGAACTGGTGGAAGTCACTTAAGCACTTGGATTCAGAGACTGTTGAAGTGGTAATCTCACTTTTAACAGCAGTAGCTTCTTCTGCCTGTGTAGAAAGAATATTTTCTTCCTTTGGACTAATTCATTCCAAATTGAGAAATCACTTGGGACCTGAAAAAGCAGGAAAGCTTGTTTTTCTCTTCCAGATTATGAACAAACAGGAAAACGAAGGTGAAGACGACTGAGCTAGCTGCAGAAGCCAGTATTTTAAAGTTTCTCATGTTGACATGGCTGACATAGTCAATTTAATTTTTGTTTTTTTGTTTTGTTTTAAATATTTCATTTAACTATTTTAGTTAAACAATTTTAACAAGACAAACCTGATTTTAAAAAAATTGAATGTTTAACTACATTCAAAAATTCATATGCTTGTTTTGTTAAAATATTTGGTTTACTGTTGAAGAAAAAAATCCAGAATACATAACGTTGTTGTTTTAGTTAAATAAAACAATGTATATGCATGTCTGGTGATGTTATCCTCCTAATACAGCATGGCAAGAAATCCTCCAAATATTAATGATTAGCCTGTTGAATTGGAGATATTGGGAGGTGAATTGACTTCATAAATATCTGCTTCAATTACTTTTGGTAAATGAAATAACCAATCATTCATTTTCTGATATAGCTGTAAAACGAATCTGAAAAGTTTTCAAAATAAATCGCTTTAAAAAAGTATAGTGTGTACCTTCTAAAAATGAAACCTACATCTATCTCTGAGTTGTGAAGAGTATAACAACCAACAAGAATGCACTTTTATGTAGAAATCCATGATTGAGTCTTCCTGACTAGTGATTTAATCAATTTGATTTAAATCATATCCACCCTGCTGCTAAGAATCTTAAAAATCTTCAATGAAACCTGTTAGAGAAAAAGAACAAAGACAAGACTTGGATTTCTATTAGGTCAAAGATGGTGTTCTTGTTTTCACCCAGGAACACCTCTCTCCCTCCACCCATGCCTTGACCAGAGAAAACAGATTAGGCATAACCAGATTCAGAACACAAACTTCAGAATAAAGAAGCGTTTTCCCTTGGTACTTTTTACCTCAGCAAGTTCTGCATTTCTATTAACTCTGTAAAATACAGCGTAGGAACCAATACTTATAGAACTGCAACCTGAACTGTCTGTAATTTGTGTCATTGAACTCTCATAGCGTTGTGATGAAATTGCTGGAGAGGCATGGAAACAAATAGTTAGATTTTACTTTAGGTTTTCCATTATTTTCTCCAGTAGGCATTATAAAAGCTTTTTGTCAATATGTTGAGCAGCATAAAACAGAAAAAAAATGCAATACATATTTTCTTACTGGTATGACATCAGTATATTTAAATATACAAAACTACACTAAAAGAACATTAAAGTTCCAAAGTTAAGTGTTCAATAGTCTGGAAGGGCCAAAATTAAGGTTGTCTGCACATAGGCATTCTTAATTCTGGCATTTTTTAACTACTGTGTGCTTGAATTTTCCACTTTGTGTTTTTACCATAGTCTGTGTGTGTGTTGAATTTCCTAGGTTCTTAAAAAAGAAAACTGAAAAAACAAGCATGTGGCATCACAAACCCACATGGCTCATCAGCAGGGTTGGAACACCTTCAACTCCACAGCACAGATCTCCACCACTTGAGGTAACTGAATAAATGATAGCTGTAGTAGGCTGTCATGCTCTAGTGTCCATCAGCACTAGAGGAGGATGAGAGTTCACAAGTAGTTGCCAACGCACTGGGTTCTTTGGTTCAATTTGAAGTTTGTAAGGGAATGTGCTTGTAGGGGAATCTTAGACCCTTCTGCTCTGGCCCCTCTACAGCCTGACACCTCTGGCCACGTCCTCTACAGTACTATCCACAAACTCCTTCCCAGTCTTCTGCACCTCCAGCTCCCTTACCCAGTCATCCCTTCTCAGGGCTCCTCATCCCAAGCCTTTTGGCGTAGTCTCTGCACCCAACCAGTCCCAGTATTTACGCACCCCTGACTTTGACTGCCAGTCTGCCCCTAAAGGCTCCTTGTCCGAAAACTACTCTCACAGCCATCTCAATGAAACATTAATGGAGGTACTCTGCAATCCTCTCCTGATGGTTTTTAGGGATGACAGCCAGTGTTCCCTCTAATTTTTCCCACATATGTGTGGAATGAATTTTGTTAGGTTCACCAATATGGAGATGTGTGACATCACCTTCATATTGGTGTACCTAACAAAATTCATGTGGTAGAGGTGGGGCCGAGGGGTTTGGAGTATGGGAAGGGGCTCAGGGCTGGGGCAGAGGGTTGGGGTGAAGGGGTGTAAAGGCTCTGGCTGGTAGTGCGAACTCTGGGCTGGGGCTGAAGGGCTCTGGGCTGGTGCAGAGGGTTGGGGTGCATAGGGTGAGGGCTCCAGCTGAGGGTACAGGAAGGTGCTCCAGGGTTTCGGAGGGGAGAGGACTCCGCCCAGCTCTCTCTGCCCGCAGCAGTACCCAGGCTGGGAGGGCAGGGGGGAGGGCGGGGAGAGGCACCTCTCCATGCCGCGGCAGCTACAGGGCTGGTCCGGGCTGCTCCCCGCACCCCCGGCTGGTCCAGGGCTCAGTGGGGGCCAAAGGAGGGGCACCCCCATAGGTGCCAACTCAGTGGGTGCTCCAGGACTGGAGAAAAATATGGAGATATGTGACACATCACCTTCATATTGGTACACGTAACAAAAATCATGTGGTGGGGTGGAGCCGAGGGGTTCGGAGTATGGGAGGGGGCTCAGGGCTGGGGCAGAGGGTTTGGGTGCAGGGGTGTGAGGGCTCCGGCTGGTGGTGCAGGCTCTGGGGTGGGGCTGGGGATGAGGGGCTCTGGGGGGGCAGGGACTTGGGGGAAGGAGCGGAGTGGGGGCACGGCCTGGGGTGGAGGGCAGGGCTGAGCACCCCTCGCCCCCGGCTAGAGTGGAAGTCGGCGCCTATGGCATGCCCCTCTCCTGGCTGCAGCAGATTCACTTTCCATTGTGACTATATTGACAATGTGTTTTATCTGTAGCTGCTATCGTTGCAGCCTTGAGGGGTTTCCCCACACACCTGTGGAACACCTTAGCCAGATAAGGAAGAGAAAGAAAATTACTCGGGATGACATGTTCAATGAAATCCTGTAAGCTAGTATTACATAGGACCATGAGCAAAGGGCCTGGAGAATGAACACTGCAGACAGCTGGGAGAAGGAAAGAGCAGACAGGAGAAAGGTCCAAGAATCCAAGCAGGAGAAAGGAGAAGGAGATGCACCAGGACATAATTAGGCTTCTCCAGCAGTAAACGTAGATGGCTCCAGTCTCTTGTGGACCTACAGGTTCAACAAACATGGGTTCACCTTCCTTTGCCGTCCATGGAGACGTGCATTACAGCACCTCCCTACTCTCCCTCAACATTCCATGGGGTATCAGGGGCTGCATACCTACCTCTACCACTACTCCCCAGGAGTCATTAAAGACAAACAGCCTCACGTACATTGATTTGTGAAAGCTGCTGTTTCTGTATGTCCATTCTACCTATACAAGAATGTTCTTTCCCCTTGACAATATATTAATAGAACAGAAGTTAAGTTTTTAATGTATTTGATTTCAAATTGCAGATTTTATTTTGCACTGGTTTTGTTACATAATAACAATTATTCAAAAAATGAGTCATCTTTATTAGTTCAAAACATATGCTGCAGAGAGCACCCACTTTTACGTTACAGTGAGACAATGCATAGGATCAGTGACAAAAAAACATAATAATCATAAGAGCACCAAAAAAGTAGTATTTGCATTGACAGTGTTATAGTCAAATGTACACCAAGCACCACACAATTCCCAACAGGCCCCTAAACAGCACAGTACACAACAATGCATTATGTGGCTTGCTATTAAAGTGCTCTTTCAAAGCCTTCCTGAGCTGTGTAGCTTCGCTTGAGCTCCCCTAAAAGTCTTGTGGCTGGCTGTTCAAAACAGACAGCAGCCACTCTAGTACCACCAGCCATGCCAGCGGCCCCCCATCCCCTTTTGTTTCACGGATATTATGCAGGACATGGCAGGCAGCTATAACCATTGTGATTTCCCTCACCCCTAAAATCCAATCTTGTGGATAAACAACAGTGTCCTTTCAATCTACCAAAAGCACAGCCAACTATCATTCTGCACCTGCTGAGCTAGTAGTTGAAACTTTCTATTGTGTTGTTGAGGTGGCCAGAGTACAGCTTCATGAGCCGGGGAGTAAGGGGTAGGCTGGGTCCCCCCCAGGATCAATATTGGCATTCCACATTGCCAAAAGTAATCAATCAGTTGGGAAAGAATATCCCTGTAGCTTTCTGAACAGTCCTGTGTTCAGAAAGATTTGAGTCCCCAGGAATCCATCAACACATGCATAGCTATAGAAAAGTTATCTTTTCTGTTGATGTACTCTGTGGCACGGTGGTCTGGTGCCAAAATAAGGATAAACATGCTGTCTGTTGCTCCACCACAGTTTGGAAACCATACTGCTGCAAATCCATCCATTATGTCCTGAATATTTGCTGAGAGTCACTGTCCTACATTGCACGATGCTCACAGATTCATAGATTCCAAGGCCAGAAGGGGCCATTGCGATCATTTAGTCTGACCTCCCGTACAGCTCAGGCCATAGAAATTCCCCAAAATAATTCCTCGAGCAGATCTTTTAGAAAAACATCCAATCTTGATTTAAAAAATTGTCAGTGATGGAGAATCCACCATGAACCTTGGTAAATTGCTCCGTTAATTACTCTCACCGTTAAAAAAAAATACCTTGTTTCCAGTCTGACTTTTTTTAGCTTCAACTTCCAGCCCTTGGATCATGTTATACCTTTCTCTAGATTGAAGAATCCATTTTCAAATATAATGGCCTTGCACTCTTGCATGACAACTGCCCCAGAGGGGATTTTCCAACTCCAAAATTATTTCCACTAATCGGTAACAATTTGGTGATGGAAGCTTCCAGAAGGTGATCACCACTCGCTTCTCCACTGTCAGCGCAGTTCTCATTTTGGCATTCCTGCACTGGAGGATGCGGAAGAGCTCAGCACACAGATCTAGGAACATGGCCTTGCACATCGGAAAGTTCTGAAGCCACTGCTCACCGTCCCAAAACTGCATTACAAGCTGATCCTACCTGTCAGTGCTCATTTCTCAGGCCAAGAAGTGGTGCTCCCCCACCCACAGTAGCTCTATGAATGCCACTAACAACCTTAACTTGGTTCTCACTATGTCCCATAGCAACCTGCCCTCCAGGAAACTCTCATGTTCCCCATTGATTTGATTCTTCGTATGGTTCTGTAAATACCAGACAATCTGGCATCCTGGGCTTGCAACGCTCATGACAATAGTGCAGAGTTCTGCAAGCAACACGTGTTTGTGGAATTTTTAAAAAGGCACAGATGGGATATAGATGACATTATGGGATGGAGACAGTTACACTCTGAGAAGTTGACCCTTTGCTCCCATTCATCCCTGCACGACTTGTTTCTGCTCCACCATGCATTGCCAAAGCTTTCTAAAAGACAGTGCACTGCAAGGTGGCATATTGCAGCCTGGGATGCTTACCCATGGTGCACCACACTGTGCATTGACACAACCACTGGTGTGTGCATGCAGCACCAACGCAAGGAGCCAAGTATCCAAGCGTATAAATGTTAAACTAACTGCAGTGGCTTTATGTCAACATAACTTGTGTCAACCAAAGTTTGTAGCGTAGGCATAACCTGAGCTTAGTTCTAGTACTCATTATCTGCTGAAATAGTTAATTCTTTTAACACTGGTATTACATATTAGTTTCTCTCTTGTTCACTTTTGGTATCTATAGTTTTAATGCTTGAGAAAACACATAAGTTATCTAAGTCCCCTAGGTCAGTGTATTGACCTAGTTAAAATCTCCCAGAATATGTTGTACTCACGCTAAGCTTTATTGTGAAACTCTTGCAGTTAAAATTGTTCCTTGTATATGCAGAATTTGTCAGAAGCAATATTATGTTACAGAAGTTCGTCAAATATGGCTTGCGTGCTAGGTACAGTTAGTGTAGATGTTTCCGTGGTCTAATGAAATCTGGAATGTTATGTACAATATCTAGATAAGGAAAGGCGTATAAGGTATGTGGACTCTGTTGAAAACAAGAGGGATATAACTCTATTGCTACTATACAGTACTTTATAACTCGAGCTGGTCAAAAATGGGGGAAAAAAGTCCAGTTAAATGCAAAAAAGTTTCCTTTTCTTCAAAATTATAAAATGTTGACCAACTCTATTCATAATGCTTCTAAAAAAATACCAATCAATGAAAACAAATGTAAAGGTTTAATTTAAAGCTAATCATGATCATAACACCTTTTGCATACGACTATTTTAATGAAGGAAAGTTGGAATTTTTTTTTACTTTGATAATCATTTTCAATTTAAGCAGTCTCTCCCCTCTTCATATGTCCCAATTTTCTTTTTCCTGCTGTGCGTGGCTTGAGATTTGGCCCCTTTTACTATAAAGATATACCAGGTTTTCAGCTTGCAGTCTCTCCCTATAGTTCTGAGTGGATACCGGTGTATTCTTGCTACTTATTTAGCAGAACACAGACTACTAAAAATTTATTCAGTTCTCACATGCATAAATGTAAAAATATTTATGGATAGCCCTTCAGCAATTATATGGCTAATCAATATATGGGACTACATAAACCTCCCTCAGACCAAAAGGATGCATCTTAAGAAGCTGACCAGCAGTAAACCTTAAAGTGATTCAGCTTTGTATTAATTACACTGATGTATGTTTATAAAAGATTCTCTTAAACTTCTGAACACTATTTACCATTTTAAGCATAGTTAAATTGATAAGATAAAGAAAAAATTTTAAGGATAACCTATGTGATAGCAGTGAAATTTGCTGGTTTAATCTTTGTAGTTTTCAGAGTAGAATCAAAGTATAACAGTTTCCATTAGTGCTACCATATTTTACAGACACAAACGATTTCATTATAAACCTATTACCACAGGTTAATTCCACATATATTTTCAATCTACCCATTCACAGCAGGAGTTCCAGGGAGCACAAGGAGTCAATCACATGTCCTCCCCAAGCTTCCAACTTCGTCCGATAAAACTGGCTTGGGAGAAACAAGTTTGAATTCCTTAAAGATGGACCTCAAAAGATAGACTGATGACATCCTTCAGGTATACTTTCCATCTAACATGTCTTTAGAGTAAGCTGTCCTAGGTTGTTTTTCTTATCTCACCAATCATGAGAAGCATGTCAAATCACTTCGTAAGGTTTCGGTCACTGGGATGACAATGCAGTAATATCAGTCTCTCCCCCCCTCCCCCCCGAGAAGAATGCCAACAACTGCAAGGTATTCCAAAAAGCAAAGAAATTTTACTTTACTTTTTTAGGAAAAGAACATAACTGCAAGATGCATGGTAGTTCAACTCTGATTTGTAACATAGTGTCACGGACCAAAATTTCTACCCACATAATAAAAAGATCAATGAAAAATTCATTGAGCATGTCTTCTACATCTGTCTGATTTATCAATCACCTAAATAAGTGAACAGAGGCATATTCAATAGTTTCAGAACCTTTTCCAGAGTTTCTAGACTTCTTAGAAGGAAACAACATACTTGCCAAGTTTAGTTCTGTCTCTCATTAGTTGAGCACGTAGATTATTTTAAAATCTAAATGCATAAAAGCTTTACTACAAGCCAGTTTACAGTTCTCAAAGTTCAGAAGACTCTGCATAATAGAAACCAACCTCTGTGAATCTGGAAATAAAAACTGAGATATTCCACCATAGTCCTAAAAATTATTTTCACTTTTTACAACATGCATAAACTTTTAATCCATGTACAGTCATTTTATTTAGCTTATCAAGCACTCTGCACTCAAACTTTTATCCACATTTTCTCAGGACACTTTATTAAGTAAAATTACCATTTATGCTCAGATGAACAGGAACTTCATTAGAAAGTAGTGGCAGGGTATATCCCAAAATTTCAAGACTACACCTTATGGTGCTTTGTGCCAATAAATAAAAATTAAAAGATTCCCTTATTACTCTGCAACTACTCCATTATTATGCAGGAACACAGCTAAAAGAAGAGTCTGCTTTTGTCCAAATAATTTGAACAGAAAAAAAAATGTTTAAAGTCAAAGTTTGAACTGCATGAAGAAAAATTTCAATACCAGCAGCTTTCCTCAAGGAACTGGAGACAATGAAATGACAATGAAAAAAAAGTAAACAGCAAACAAGAAGTGAAATAAGACATCATAGTCTTAAAAAGCAAAACAACTCAGAACATGTTAAACCATCATAAATCTCTTCAAAAATTGTTTTCCAAATAATGAGACTCAAACACACAATCTACTGAGAACCGCTGCACAAGGCAGAATGACCATGGTTGATGCCATCGCACCTGGCATCATGTATTAAGTTCTCAGAGCTGGCTCAAACCTGCAAATCCATGAATCTCTGGGGTGGCCCCATGGAAGGCACCAGCTAGGGTGACAGAGTGGGCACTCCACCCCCTTTACATGTCAATGAAGAGTTTGAGAGCACGGTGTGTTGGGGTGGTTTGTCCATCCTGGCAAGATGGCCAAAGAGTACACACAACACTGCTTTTTCATACAGTGAGTGACTGAAGGAAAGCCAGATCTCTGCAACACTTCGCACAAAGTCAAACCTTTTATGCTCAGGATTTGGCACAGACAGCACATATGAAATGTTTCTAGCCACTTCAAGTCTGTAAGATGGCTCATATAGCAAAACAGGCAGCATATGTGTTTGATAGATTCAGAACTTTGTCTCAGTTCAAAAACATTTTTGTGTCCACAAACAAGACATGGACATCATACACAAGGCTGTGAGACCTATTCATCGAAGAACATCTGATTTGCTACAACAGTCTGAACTCTGCTTGCAGCCTAGCTAGATGAACTCGTCAACGCTCTCCACAGGACTTGATCCCACCTGAACCAGGGGGTTCTGGCAGCCCAGTTTGTGATTAATTTGAACAAGAGTATTGTCAAGCTTAAAACTAACAACAGTATTGCCAGTGTTAGGCCTAAACCTTCCAGTAGCTTTATAGAGCAAGCTTTGTAAAATTAAGCTTTAAAAAGCAAGCTTTGCAAAATTAAGCTGCAACTTGTGGTCAAAAGAACTTGCAACCAGACAACGTTTTATACTGACTCCTATATGGTAAAATAGGTCATGCCCACAGGTACAGCTTATTAAGACCACCTTTGAAACTTGTGGTTAAGACACGCTGCAACCAGAGAACTGATTCCTATGTGGTTTTGATGGGCTAGGCCTTCAGGCATAGATCAAAATAACCTTACCCACAATCAAGACAATAGCCCATTTAGAGATAAATTATATCTATTTTTGTAACCTAAAAAACTAAAGCACCAATTGGCTATTAGAAAAACCACAGTCGAGACAATGGACTATATGGAAATAAGTTATCTCCTTGTGCATAACTTATTAAACTAAAACAACAACTGGATATCAAAGTAACCACAATTACCACAGTAAATATTTGGCCTAACCCAATTGGTTGGCCTGTTTTGGAACACGGCCGACAGACTAGAAGAATTCCTAAGGTTCGGAATGTGTGTGTGTGTTTTGGTCAACCGAATCCACTCCCCCTGAACCGAAGGACGTGCACTTCGCAACCGTCTGTACCTGGCCAGTGCGGAAAACGGCCAACTGAAGGGGTAACGTATTTTTCGGAGGAATGCAGGGTAAGGTTATGGAATAAAAAAGTCTGGTTGCATGCAGAATAAGGTAACGGAGTAAAGAAGTCTGGTTTGCTCAAGCTGATTTGATCTCAAATTGTACAGACACTATAGTAATTAAGAATGGTAGTGTCAGGATAATTTGATCTCAGGTTATATTAATGCTGCAGTATTAAAAATAGTAGTAAAAGTTTGATGATACTAGTGTTAAGTTGTTTAATCTCTGTTTGTACTTGTGTTTATTAAGGGCAGGAATAGTACTTGTAAGGTTAATAGTTAATGAGTAATAATAACCTTGCATATATTGTGGTTGTCATCAGTATAACTTGCAATGTTAAGGATAGGGTTTTATAGTCAATAATTAATGCAGAATATTACTTGTACTTGTGCTTGTCTTCAGTATAATTTGTCATTTATATTAATCCTTATTCAATGCTGGTCTTTAAATTTTTCTTTTCCTATTCTGTCTGTGTTGCATTTATAGCCATAAGTCATTAAAAGCCTTTCTTGAGGAATAATCAGTAGTTTTAATTTCTTTATACGGACACCACTTAACCTCATTACATCTGTTTTGGGTGATGGGAAGTAGCGATCACCCAGAGCCCCATTTGGGCCCTGATGTGTGTCCACTTCTTCCTATATCTCTGCACAGTTCTGAGGTTCTGGACCTTTGCCTTCTGCCATGAGATGTGCAACTTCACAGTACCGATGGTATCTTGGAAACTTTGAGGGCAGAGCTAAAATTCTCCAAGTTCCCCACAAAGCAAGCCAACATCAATGCCATAGTTTTGGTTGGTGAACATATCTTGCCAAAAACTGATTCCAAATGTGGAGCAGCAAGTCTTAATATTCAGTTTATAGCACAACAGAATAGTGCCACCACAAGAATGCATCTCTACCACATACGTGTAGTTGTGTAGAAACGTGATGAAAGCCATGAACCAACACACACTCACATGGGGGACCAGTGTGA
Organism: Trachemys scripta elegans; assembly: GCF_013100865.1. Lineage (NCBI taxonomy): Eukaryota > Metazoa > Chordata > Testudines > Emydidae > Trachemys > Trachemys scripta. The sequence continues at coordinate 81,211,155 of NC_048303.1, forward strand.
AGAATGAAATTCGGACAATGGTCAAATAGTTAGTTTACCCTTAAGTAAATGCAACACATGATGCAAAAAATGTCACGAGGATCTATAGTAATAAGCCTATTCTAGCTTACCTGTGCCAATGAAAGTCATGTGGTCATGCAGTGAAAGTTCTCTCCGTAGAAGAAACAGAGCATAAGCTCCTCAGGCGGGGATCATATCTTTTGTATAGCATAACATTGTGAGTGCTATCTGAAACAAAGCTCATGAAAAGACTACATGGACAAATAAAATTACTAGTACTAGCACACCAATGAGATACAAATAAGTCTCCCTCCTAATTCTGAAGTTCTGCAGCTCACTGATGCTAGTCCCAAGAAGAACTATGTCCAACTGGATGTTCTATCCAGCAATCGACTTGTCCCAGAACAAGATTATGCTTCTCAACCACAAATTGTTGATCCATATCTGCTGGAACTGTCAAGATAGCCTCCACTAATTCATTGTAGTCACCTCAAAACAGGATGGATAAGAATAGGATTTTTATTTAATTTTTTAAAAATAAACTTGTTTAAAATGAAATCTGAATTTAATACAAAATACATTAAGGTCTAAGCTTATTACAATCTCTTAAAACATTTAAATAAAATAAAAAAAATGCTGAATCCATAAGCCTCTATCAAAAACTAAGTCAATGGCTGCTTTTCTACATAAAGAAAAATTCAGGGGGGAACCATCTAACTTTTGAAGTCAAGCATTATAAATATGGCACAATAAATTCTGTACTACATTAGGGGATTGATCCTGTGGAGGACCCATGGACTGTGCTACTGGGTGGTGCAACAGACTGGGTTATCACAGGCATGGGGACCTGGCCTCTGACTCCAAGTGACATATACATGTATCTCATCAGGATCATCTGCTGAGATCACCTGGGAGGTCTCATATTCTGTGTTACAGCTTATACCTACTTAGCTTTGATTGGCTCAGTTCTCAAATTATGAATATTTATGACTCCACCCACCATGGACACAATCTCCAGCTCATGGAAAAAACACTGATCTGACCAGTAACTACCAGCCTTTGCTTCTGGATGGTTCTGGGCACATCAAGTAAATTACTCTGCTCTGTCTACTTGCATGTGTACACAGATGAATCCCCCTTGCCCCAAAAATCTATTAACTGTCTCCTGCTACCTCTAAATAAAATACCACAGTGCAAAAGGCATGTAGGTTACACAAGCAGAAATGTGGATTGTTGTTAGTTCTTTTGTTTATCTGGGGTAGGGTTGGGGGATGTGGTGGGGCAGAGGCTATATATCACAAGATGCAGAGTGTGCTACCACAAAGTAGCAACACTGGTGCCAAAGCAGGACACTGTGGGAAGAAGGGACAACATTCTTCAGAGTGCAACCTCTAATTCTGACTTCAACACCTGGGAACCGAAGGAAAAACTGCAATGGCTGCGGATCGTAAAAAAGACCCTATTTGTGAATAATTCAAGAAATTCCTGTAACTCTGGGTTAAAAATAAATAAATAAATAAAATTGCCAAATGGCAGCCCAAACCCAGCCACCCAGTTCGGTTAATATGGAGAACCGGATAATGGAAACTCGGATAAATAGGGTTCTACATACTTAGCATGTGGGAGTATTTATGTTTCTACTGTTACTGCTGGACTTCTAAACTGATTTTTTTATTGCTCAATATAATCAAACGACCTGGTGAAAATGTCCTGTTTAAAAGTTTTATTAGGCACTTATGAATTAACATGTAAAACATTTATTATTTTCCCTATAAAACTGGGTTTAGAATAAATCATATCATTGCAACAGTGGTATAAACAATTGCAGTAGGAGGAATCTTTCATTTACCATCTCATTTTTTAAAAGCAACGCACTGAGTAATATACTCAGCAAGTAAAATTGACTTTTTTAAAATCATTTTGTTTCAGGGCCCAATTTAGAAATAAGATGTTAAGAATGTCCGTCATCTGCAATGTCTACAACAGGCCTGCACAGCGTATGGCCCACGGGCCGCATGTGGCCCGCGTGGGATCATTGTGCGGCCCGCGGGGGGTGAGTAGGCATGCGGCAGGGTGGGCAAGCCCACGCAGGTGGGCGGGGTGGTGAAGAGGCCAGTGGCAGTCTGGGGCGTGAGGGTGAGCCAGCGACAGGGGGTGGGGGGGGCAGCGGCAGAAGGTAAGAGGCCAGCAGCAGGCAGGCAGGCGAGCTGGCAGCAGGGTGAGCAGGCGAGCTGGCAGCAGGGTGAGCAGGCGAGCTGGCAGCAGCAGCTGAGGAGGCGAGCGGGCGGCGGGGGGTGAAGAGGCGAGATGGGGGGGGCAGGTGAGCTGGCAGCGGGGAAGAGGGGGCTGAAGAGGCAAGACGGAAGGGGTGGGGGGAGGGGGGCTGAGGAGGTGAGCGGGCGGCAGGGGGTGAGTAGGCGAGCCGGGAAGGTGGGGGGGATGACAAGCTGAGCAGGCGGGCAGTGGCGGGGGGGCGGGTGGGAATGTGGGGGGGGGGGTAAGGAGGTAAGCGGACAGTCGGTGGCTGACCTGTTCTACTGATCTTGCCTCTCATAAAAAATTGGTCCTTTTTGCTGCTTTTCTCTTGGCTGGGGGTTGTCCCAATGCTGCAAAGAGAGTGTTCCCAAAGGAAGGTGCTTGTTTCTAACCCCCGAGGCCGTCAGTATGTCTGCTCTTCTCTAGTCAGCCCACTTAACAAGTTTGATTGTACTTGGTCTGGCTCCCATCCCCTCTCCAAGGGTTGCGGCTGTCTAGAGGTGCCTGCCTTTCAAGTCTTCCTCATTCACACATCATTTATTCAACAGGGCAATTGATTACAAAGTGGGGGGGGGGATCTTATTCTACTTCTAGCAAAAAGACATTTTTCTTTTACCTTAATTATACTATCTTAGGGGCCTACTATAACATATTACTGAGGTTCAATACTGCTGTTTCGGCAGGGTGGCGCTGGGGGGAGGGGTTGTGTTTTGGGGGAGCTGGGGGGTTTCAGCCCTCAGCTGTTTTCTTTGGAGTAATATGGCCCTCGCCGCTTTACGAGTTGAGCAGGCCTGGTCTACAACCTCAGGAGTAATCTGCTGGTACCACTAGCAGTGCTGTAACTAAACATATGTCAGACAGTAAATTACCTGTATAAAAACAAAACAAACAAAAACCCTCTTTCATCATCCAGTAAAATCATGGACGAGCTCATAAATCAGGACAAGCAAATTCCAGCAAGACTCCACAGATGAGAAGATTGCTTGTTTCATTTATTCAACAAATTCTCCCTTTTGTCTAGTTCAGGTCCAAAGATTTCATTAACACAGTCAATCATTACGACAGTACAGACATTGCTGGACGGTTCCTGGATACAGTGTACGAGAAGGAAATTGAACAGCGTGCAAAAACATTGATGGGAAATTCATTAATCTGAGTTTTTAATGAGAAGAGCATTGTACACAATGATCCTGTAATTTGCACTTGTGAGACAGAGGATGTTGTTGTCTATCTTATGGAAAAACTGATACACCAGGAAATGCCCATACAGGGGAATACTAACAAGTAGCAATAAAACCTATAACAAACTGTAAACAAAAACGAAAGTTTCAACTGCATGGTTTTGTTACAGACAAGAAATCTACAAAAAGATAATGAAGGGAATTTGAAATTTATGATATGCATGAAGTGCTCATTTAACACCTTTTTTAGCTAAAGACTTAAGTACAACTCCAGGGTTAAACGAAAATGTTGAAACTACAAAATACTTCCATAGCAACCACTTTGCTTAAGCTACACTGAAGAGAGAAGGAGAATCCAACATAATTCTCCCCCCAAGATGTACAACTGGAATTCAGTGCTTGATTGTTTTGAGCTATTTATTAAGAACTGGCCTATTCTGATAATTTGTGAAGAAAATCATAAAAGAGATGGAACTACTACCACAGCCAAAGTAATCAACACCAGATTAAAGAGAAACATAGAAAATATCCTGAATATACTGAAACCTATTTCTATAGCCCTGGACAAACTGCAGGTGGTTTGCTTCTGTATTGCTGATGGTGTTGAAATTTGGAAAGCACTTAAAAAAAAGACACTGAACAAAGAAATACCCAAAAACAAAGTTAAATTACACGCAGTGAAGAAGTATATGGACCAAAGTACCAGGGAAGATGCCTAACTGCCGAAGATGCTGCTGCTGCTATGATATGGGCATCTAACAATTACCCATCAAACATGCCAACCATAATAAATTTCAGGCCTGGAGATGTGCCATTCAAGCAGTATTTGTTTGCAGATGTTTTAAAGAAAGTCAAACCACTGACCCAGTGGAAGTCATTAGCTAACCACCTGGAACCAAAGCTTGACAACATGCTATTCAAACTTTTGACAGCAGTAGCCTTTCCTGGGGGCACAGAAAGAATATTTTCTTCATTTGGACTAATTATTTCAAAGTTGAGATTAATTATTTGGGAGTTGAAAAGATAAAAATACCTCTGTCTTCTAGTCTATGAATATAAATGAGGAGGGAGGGCATGAGATCTATTAGTTTTAAAGGTTTGAAGGACTGCTTAAGGAACTTGGGGACACTTGTCTCATTTTCAAGAGACTTAGGCAAGTAGGAACTTAAACTTCAGTCACTTTAATTTAGGCTTATTTGAAAGTTTTCCCAGACTGACTAACTAACTAACTAACTAACTAACTCAATGACTACAGTTAATCTCTCTGTTCTTTTAATAAATCATTTAGTCTTAAAGGTGAAAATTTTTGGTAAGAGAAGTTTATGTATCCAAAACATTTAAGATTGTTTAATACAATTTGTATATGTTGTATTTAACTTCCAATTACCAACTAATGCAGTTTGACACAAATCATAAGCAAAGAGTTAATTATCTAGTAAACAAAAGATATAATTCACCATGTTAGAACATACTAAACATGCTCAATAAAAATCAGAAAAATATTAAGCAATATAATTAAATTATTTAAGCAGAATTATAGTATATCCTCTAAGACAGCAAAAAGATGTACCAAATCTAGGGTAAAGACTCATTTAGTTATAAATCAACATGTTTTAATCATTAAGCATCTGCCAATGCAGGGAGGATAAAAATCAATGATTTAAAATATATATATCAGTTGTTTTGATAAAATGCTTTTTCAGGGGGAAAAAAAAAAACTATCTAAAGATAGTTTTAATTAAGACACATTATAGCTCAAAGATATCTCATCATGGAATAGGGATTATAAATTCTACTTCTATAGTATGAGACAATATATTCATGTAATGTTTAAGAAAAGTTTTGTAAATGAGTTCCAATAGCTCATGGATTAGGGACCCAATTTTATGGGGTTCCAGGGGCTTCTGTATAGGTTATTTAGGTTAATCTTTCTATCTACCCAATGGGACTCAGTGCTCTGTCTAGACAATACAATCAGATATGCTTAGTTTTGCAGTTCTCAAACGGTGGATTTGTGTCTCTAAAGATAACATGCTTGTTAACAGCAAAAATGTTTTTTAAATAAATAAATAAATATACAGAGGTGAGAAATAACAGACCTCAACCCCATTGTCCCTCTGCAAATTTGTGTACACAGAATCAATCCCTTACCACTCTCTGAAAGTGCCATAAAAGAGAGCCAGTTTGGGAATATTTTAATGAAGTTCCTCTAGCTGTGGGTAAGACAGGCAAGCGTGCAAAATGCAAACAAGCAGTGCAACAAAGAAATGCAAGGCCTTGTTGCCCGAATGAAACAACGGCCTGGTCCACACTAACCCCCCACTTTGGACTAAGGTACGCAAATTCAGCTACGTTAATAACGTAGCTGAATTCGAAGTACCTTAGTCCGAACTTACTGCGGGTCCAGACACGGCAGGGAGGCTCCCCCTTCGTACTCCTCTCGCCGAGCTGGAGTACCGGCGTCGACGGCGAGCACTTCCAGAATCGATCCCAGAACATCGATTGCCTGCCGCCGGACCCGGAGGTAAGTGTAGACGTACCCAACATTGTGAGAAGTGTTCCCTCTCAGGAAGAAGCTGAGTTGAAGACGATGAAAGTAATATGTCTGAACATGCAGGATCTTCAGGTTGGTAAACTTTTTTATTTCAGACTTCTTTCTTAAGGACTACCTGTCTTCCTTCTGGACTATTCTTGAATTCTCATGATTGAGCAAAAAAATATAGTTGTTACTCTATGGTACTATCATTTTAAATGCAGTTGTGAAAAAAATAAATAGCTGAAATAGGCAGATCTTCCTTTTCTTTGACCTGGCTGACCTAGTCGATTTAATTTTTTTTTTTAATATTTCATTTAACTATTTTAGTTAAAAATTTTAACAAAAACAAACCTGATTTTAAAAAACTTGAATGTTTAACTACATTCAAAAATTCATATGCTTGTTTTGTTAAAGAAAAAAATCCAGAATACCTAACGTTGTTGTTTTAGTTAAATAAAACAATTTACATGCATGTCTGGTGATGTTATCCTAGTACAGCATGGCAAGAAAATCCTCCAAATATTAATGATTAACCTGTTGAACTGGAGATATTGGGAGGTGAACTGACTTAATAAATATCTGCTTCAATTACCTTTGGTAAATAAAATAACCAATCATTCATTTTCTGATATTGCTGTAAAACTAATCTGAAAAGTTTTCAAAATAAATCACTTTAAAAATGTATAGTGTGTACCTTCTAAAAATGAAAACTACATTATCTCTGAGTTGGGAAGAATATGTATGAAGGTTATAACAACCAACAAGAATGCACTTTTATGTAGAAATCCATGATTAAATAGAGAGTTTTCCTGACCAGTGATTTAAATCATGATTTAAATCAAATCTACCTGGTGCCAATGAGAATGCACTTTTTTTTTTAAGAAATTAACTGAAGCACAAATTGAAAGGTTGATTAAAGGATGATTTAAGTTGAGCCTTTCCACTTGCTGATTTATATCACTGATTTAAATCAATTCACGCTGCCTAAAAAGCTCCAACAAAATCCTTTCCTATTGAGCAAAGAGCAAGAACTGAAAATTTATCCTAGCTTATCGTTTTCCAGGCCTTGTCTCAAAAATATAACTGATTCTAGAGACTTGAGAGTTTGACTCCTCTACAATTCTCTTTGGATTGCACAAATGCCTAAGTTTCCTACAAGCAGACACTGAAGGTAACTGCACCAATAGTTGTGAAATGGGTACTCAAAAACAGTGCTACTGAAATAGCAAAGTAAAGAGTAAGCATGAAAATAGTACAAGACAAATCAAAACACTGGTTAATTTTGTACACACTGTACTGTGGGCACTTAGTTCGAAGTTATCTCACTGGTTCCGGTTATCAGTAGTTTAATTCTCTAGTGTAGACAGCACTGAGACTATAACCAGTCACTGCTCAAAGCCCAATTTGAAAGGAAAAAAATCTGGATGTCAGCACAATAAAGGAAATGAGACCCAAGAGGGTGGCAGTGGGAGAAAAATTAAAATGGATAACATGGATGAGGATGAAAGAAAAGACAGACAGATCCAAAGACAATTAGGGAACGAGTGAGCTACTTCATTTCAGCACAAGAATGACAGCCTCCCCGCCCCCTCACATCCAAGACAGACATATAAAACATATCCATTAATTTTCAGGAACCCACCCCAGATGCCTGGGGCGGGGGGTGTATGAAACCAAAAACAAATGAAATTCCTGCACAGGATGTGTCCCGAAAGTGTTGGTTGTTCTAATATTACTTTAAAGGACCTTTGACAGTAAAGCAAAATGAAAGTTAACAGTTATGTAAAATGAAAATTTAAGTTTCCTGTTTGCTTTGCCTCCCTCATAATTAACACCACAGCCACATTCAAGAAGATTTGGCTAAGGCATTGGACAATTTGCTATCCCTATGGAGAATGTCTTGCTCCCAGATTAAACCAAGGATTAAATTAGAACAGAATGATTCAAAGAAAGTGGATTTGAGGTTTAATATTAAAAAAAACTCAATGGAACAACCCACTGTTTAAGAGTCAGCTATAAGAGAAATAAAGATCAGACTACTGCCAAACAAAGCTGGAATAAAGCTTAAAAGTCAAGTTTAAACAAAGAAGTGTATTGGTATCAACCAGTATAAATATTTATATTATGAATGTACATATACATGCAAGTTTCAAAAGAAATTCACTCAAGCTACTAGTCTGTTTCAATCTGACAATCCCAAGGACCTCTTGAAACGTTCATCTGCATAATAACCTTTCATAATCATATATCTGATCCAAAGAACAGGAACTTCTTTTTTTTGTAAATTATTGCAGAATAATTATTCACGCACCTTGGCTACTAGAACACTAAAGACATGTATACAGGGGCACTTTTAATGGTGGTGCAGCCCCTTTATAGCTATTACACACTGCAATTTACCACATCAAAGTTATATACAAATATCTATTTATCCACACAACCCTGAAAAGTGGGCAAGCAGTTTCCTATATGTAAAATGGGATCAATGCAAGTCATTTTGAGAAGGAATTCTTAATGCTACAAACCCAGAGACATAATGGGGATTAGAACTCTGGAATTCCAGTCCTGTGTTCTTTTGTCTTTACACCATACTATTGTTATATTCCTACAATTTTAAGGCAGACATTTCTGCCACCACTTACACACCTCCCAGTATTATGCTAGACCATTTGCTCCTTATCTGCATCAATACCACTCTTTTCAGGAAAGAGCTAACTGAAATACTTATCAGATCCACAGTGTTTTGTTCTACAATCTACTTGGTTATTAAGGGATCTAGTTTCTCATAGAATCATATAGGCACAGGGCTGGAAGGGACCCCGACAAGTCACCAAGTGCAGCCCACTGCACTGAAGCAGGACCAAGTAAAACTAGACCATCCCTGACTTGTGTTTGTCCAACCTGTTTTTAAAACCCTCCAATGATGGGGATTCCACAAGCCCCCATGGAAGACTATTCCAGAAATTACCTACCTTTATAGCTAGAAAAATTTTCCTAATGTTTCATCTAAATCTCCCTTGCTGCAGATTAGGGCTGTTACTTTTGTCCTAACTTCAGTGGACATGGAAAACATTTGATCACCATCCCCTTTATAACAGTACTTAACATAGTAAGGCTGTTATCTGGTCTCCCCTCAGTCTGCTTTTCTCGAAACTAAACATGTCCAGTTTTTTTAACTTTTCCATATATGTCAGGTTTTCTAAATCTTTCATCATTTTTGTTATTCTCCTCTGGACTCTCTCCAATTTGTCCACATCTTTCCTAAAGTGTGGTGCCCAGAACTGGACAGTTCTCCAGCTGAGGTCCCAACAGTGCCAAGTAGCACAGGACAGTTACCTCCCATGTCTTACAGTTGACACTCCTGTTAAAACACCCCAGAATATTAGCCTCTTTTGCAAATGCATCAAACTGTCTACTCATATTCAGTTTGTGATCCACAACCCACACATCCTTTTCAGCATTACTGCCACCTAGCCAGTTATTCCCCATTTTGTAGTAGCACATTTGATTTTTCCTTCTTAAGTGAAGGAAAGTTCACCGGTCTTTATTAAATTTCATCTTATTTAATGCAGACCAATTCACTTATTTGTCAAGGCCCTTTTTAATTCTAATCCTGTCCTCTAAAGGGCTTGCAAAGTGCTCCCAGGTTGGAGCCATCTGCAAGTTTTATAAGCATACTTTCTACTTCATTATCAGGTCATGAATGAAAATAGTGACTAGTACTGGACCCAGGGCTGACTCCCGTGGGACCCCCTTAGATATGCCCTCCCAGTTTGATAGTGAAGCACTGATAACTACTCAGAGTATGGTCTTTAAAATAGCTGGGCAGACCCTTATCGTAATTTCATCTAGAGCATATTACTTTAGTTTGATTAGGAGAATGTCATGTGGGACTGTGTCAAAAGCCTTAATAAAAATCAAGATATATTAGGTCCACTGCTTCCCCACATCCACTAGACCAGTAACCCTGTCAAAGAAAGAAATCATCATCTTCAGTATCCTGATGAAAATACTTTAAGAAACATCAAGTTCGGTCTCAGTTCATTACTTTGGCTCAAGTAGGAGTTAAAAAAAAGTTTCCCTTCCTGTATCACAGTAACCATTCTACCTCAAATTCTTACACTTAGCAGTGTCAGGCCTACTTGTTACTTGGATAAGAGGCCAAGAAGAGACCAAGACTAAGAAAAAAAAATCTCAATGTGTTAAAGGACACTGCACGTATTGCACCAAGTAGGTGTCACTTTCTCCTTGGAGTACTGAGGCTATATTAATAATCTTTCAGATCAAATAAAATCCTAAACCATAATCACTCATGTCATTAGTAGATCACAAACCACTATTCACAGGCGGAAGTAACAGAGGGTCCTGTGCCACCTTTAAGACTAACAGAAGTATTGGGAGCATAAGCTTTCGTGGGTAAGAACCTCACTTCTTCAGATGCAAGTCACAGGAGGGAATTTTCTAGTCAGATTTCAAGGTGGCTACTCATGATTTACGTGCTAAAAATGAATCCTGTAATTTCAGTTAAAGAAGTTATACTTAACTTCTCTCCTCAAGTTTGTGTACTGCTGCCATGTTCAATTTCTATGTGTATAGTCTACTCTAACACACGCTTGAATGCTTCTGGATCAAAGGTGCTATATAAATATAAGCTATTATTAAGGAGTTACAACTCCCTTTTTATACCCTATTAGTATCTGGCTGATCAATTTATAGTCCAACTGATAACACATTTATCATTACTGGCTGTCAACTAAAACCCTATTTTGCATGTTTTAAGAGTTCTACAGCTCATTACAAGCAGCACTGAATGGATAAAGAAAATAAGTCCTATTGTGTATCAACTCTATAACCCACTATCCCCTCCCCCCCCCAATAATAATCAAATAAAGTTAACACTACCAACAAGGAAGAAGTCTCCTTCAGTTTTTAGAGACTAACCAAAAGTGATCCTGTTAAGTATTATCAGTAGTGAAAGGGCAGACTTTATTACGCAATTCAATACATAACTGAACTAAGAGATTCCAAAAATTGTCCAAAGGCAAAGTTATCAGTACTATCTGCAGTCTTGATCCTGTAAAAACTTACATAGTGGTTAAGCACACATGTAAGTCTTTACAGGATCAGTCCCATGAGAAGAAAAAAAATGAATAAATGAACATGGAAAGGAACTCTTCCACTGACTTTAACTATGTTTGAAGAGACTAGAGGAACAAACCATCTCCAGCTGAACTTAACTCATGCATTTTTGCTAGTCTCTAACAGTCTTAACTCACTATTTGATTAGTTTTACATGAAAATAACCCCAATTGTGAAAATGTTTTACTTGACATATCTGAATAAAAAGTTTCTACAATATGAAATACCATGGTTATAAATAGCACGTTCATTGTGTAATCTACATTCCTGCCAAATTTAAAGAATAGCACAATATTCCTCTCATTGTAATCATAACATTTATCACTGTTGTTCCTCTGAACCCCAGTGATGCAAGGACTTACACATATAAGCAACTTTAAGCATGCAAGTAGCCACAACAACTTAGCACGTACTTAAATTTTTGCAGGATCAAGGGGCAGAAAAATGAAACCTTGAACTAAAAGATTGTGTTGGTATTTTCAGAATCTGTAACAAGCATACATTTAGCTTCAGTTAACAAAAATTAGTTTACTGGATAAACCTGGAATGTGAATGGAATAAAGTTTTTGAACAAAAAGTTAATGAATTGAAGATGGAGAACAGAAAGAAATGAAAACTCTTAACTGTTAACCAGTATTACAGTCCATAAATGGTTAAGAAAATTCATATTTACAACTATTTACTAATTAAACTCTGAATGCTCCATAAAAGTGTTTATTCTCAGAAAAATGAGAAGCAGTGATAGTGTATGGTTCCTTATTTATTGTGCCTCAACTTATCACATTTGCTCAGTTTACAAGTAAACCATTTTCCCTTAGGGTTTGAAAAAAAATCAACATGTCCAGGATGAGTAAATATTCTGACCGGAAAAGTCAAGCTGGGGAACTGATTGTTCCTTGCTTCCCTACATTCCTTCCAAGAAGGACAATTCCAGACAAGCCCAAGTGTTGCTATTTTTTGTTTGGGAGGTGGGGGGGAGAAGAGAAGAGAGCAATAACTTCAGAGCTAGACAGTGGAGAATATACATGCACTCAGGAAGACGGTGGTAGCAAAACAGCCCAACAAAGATGAGCGTGGGGCAAAACTGTTTAAAAGTATTTTGTGGAAAATGATTTATTGAACTCTGAGGAGAAGGAAAGAAGTGATTTATTTAGGGAGTGAAAATATTCCCTTGTCAGTTTAATATTGAAGTATATGCATTGCTTTGGGTGGGCATGGCATCACTAATACACATCAGGGAATTCCTTCAAGGTTTTGGGGGATTAGAAGGGGGATGTGATCAGAGGCCCAATGCTGTATTAAACTCTGACTAAGGGTATGTCTACACTACTCATGTTACAGCGCTGTGACATGGGCAGTGTAGACATGCTTTATCGCCGGAGGAGAGCTCTCCCGGCGATTAAAAAAAAAATAATAATAATAATAATCCCAAATGAGCGATGGTAGCTTTATTGCCAGGAGCCACTGTCTATACTGAAGCTTTTCAGTACTAAAACTTTTGTCGCTCAGGGGGGTGTTTTTTCACACCCCTGAACGACAAAAGTTTTAGCACGGAAAGTGGCACTGTAGACTCACTATGTTAGACCACTAGTCTGATCTCCTGGATATCACAGGCTACCAACCACTCAGCAACCCTTCGCCCCACTAAACCCAATAACTGAAGTATTACAGCCCACAGAAGACTGTTATGTGCCATAAGAAGCAAAAAAGGTGGGATCAAGGCACACAAATGCCTGAGGCCCCTGCAATGGCAAGGAAACGATTAAATAAGATATACACAGATAATCCTGGCAAATAAGCTGCATTCACACACTGCAGAGGAAGGCAAAACCCCCTCAAAGTCACTGCCAAGCCTGACATGGGGAAAAATTCCTTCCCAACCCCACATACAGCAATCAGTTAGACCAGGCCTGCACAACTCGTAAAGCAGCAAGGGCCATATTATTCCAAAGAAAACAGCTGAGGGCTGAAACCCCCCAGCCCCACGGAAACACCCCCCCCTCCCCGCAGCGGAAACAACTCCTCCCCCAAGCGCTCCCCCCACCCGCCCAGCCGAAACAGCGGTATTGAACCTCCGTAATATGTTATAGTGGGCCCCTAAGGTAGTATAATTAAGGTAAAAGAAAAATGTCTTTTTGTTAGAAGTAGAATAAGATCTTCCCCCCACTTTGTAATTAACTGCCCTGTTGAATGAATGAGGTGTGAATGAGGAAGGTGTGAAAGGCAGGCACCTCCAGACAGTGGCAACCCTTGGAGAGAGGATGGGAGCCAGACCAAGGACAATCAAACTTGTAAAGTGGGCTGACTAGAGAAGAGCAGACATACTGATGGCCTCGGGGGTTAGAAGCAAGCACCTTCCTTTGGGAACACCCTCTTTGCAGCATTGGGATAACCCCCAGCCAAGAGAAAAGCAGCAAAAAGGACCAATTTTTATGATAGGCAATATCAGTAGAACAGGTCAGCCACCAACTGGCCGCTTGCCTCCTCACCTCCCCCCAACCCCCCGGAAGTATAAAGTCCCCCTGCCACTGCCCTGCCACTTGGCTCACCATCCCCCCTACTCATCCCGCACCGCCCGCTCGCCTCCTCAGTCCCCCCGCCCCCACTAGCTCGCCTGCGCGCCGGTGGCCTCTTACCTTCTGCTGCTGCCCCCGCCCCCTGCCACTGGCTCACCCTCACTCCCCAGCCTGCCACTGGCCTCTTCACCACCCTGCCCACCCGCCAGCCAGCCGTTGGCTTGCCCCACCCCACCACTTGCCTATTCACTCCCCGCGGGCTGCACAGTGCCCATGCGGCCCGCGGGCCGTATGTTGTGCAGGCCTGAGTTAGACCCTGAGTGCATGAGCAAGAGCCAGCCAACCAAGCACCTGAGAGAATGCACACAGAAAAAGTGCAGTTTTTCAAAAAGCAAGATACCAACTTTCATGGACTACATTAAGTTTTCATGAAATGTAATGACATTTAATAGCCTATACCAACAAAACAATACTTAAGATGCTACACTTGGACAATTTAGCTTGCTGGAACTTTCAACTTTGTAATCTTTCAAAAGAAAGGATAGTTTGTGAATAAACTGTCTACAGAAACAGCTCCTCAAGGACAAGCAGAGTAACCAGGAGCCTGCCTGTAGTGAAATAAATTAAACCTTTAAGAAGTGGGCTTGAAAAGGAAAATAATAAAGTCAAGGACTCAACAATGGGAGCGGGTTCTCCATTCTAAGAGCATTGTTTTCTCTGGAACTTTTTTCTGGGCAAGGTCAGAATAAGGAGAAATGTGCATTCCTTTCCCCCTTAAGTTTGTAGTTTTTCCTACCTGCTTCTGCTTGACTAAGGCTATGTCTTCACTACAAAAAAAAAAAAAAATATGCTAACCATGTAAAAAGGCACCTATCTCAACGTAAAATCCTAGAGGAGACAAAAGGCACAAATAGTTTTGACCTAGCTGAGGTCAATTCCAGCTGGGGAGTACATGATTGACTTCAACTCCCCACAATGATGTAAAAACTATCTGTGCCTTGTCTCCTCTAAGATTTTATATAAAAATAGCTATCTTGATGTAAAAAAGAACCAAATACTGTGGGGGGTTTTTTTTGGTTGTTGTGATGTTACAACTTATGTCATCTTCACAAAACATGTCCTACAAACTACCATATCACAGAGTACTGGGGGAGGAGGGGAAAGAAAAGGACTCAGAAGAGGAAGAACTGGACAGTCTTTCAAGAAAATAGTACTTTAAAAAACAAATAAAAGTTGGGTCCCCTTTCCCCTAGGCTTATGAGTTTTCCCTTCTCCCTCCTTTCTCAGGCAGGCTCAGCCTGAGAGTGCACAAGAGCAGGCCACTGTTCCACCAGTCTCATGTACCCATTGCTACCTTGGTGAAGTCAATTCCTTAATTATTTATATTACAATAAATAGTGCCTACAAGCCCCAAATTGAAATGGTTCATAACCACACTCGCACTTCAAAGCGCTGCTTCGGGAACGCTTTGGAGTTTCGAGTGTAGCCATGCCCTTGACCACCAATGATTTTTACTACCAAGTTACTTAGGTCTGCTCTGAGCTTGGTTAGACAACACAGTGGTCATGCAACAGAACATGTTAAGAAAGTGACCAATAATATTGCAGCTTACATTAATAAGCCTCTCTAACAACCATAGGGTTTTGAGAAGAAAGGTGTGAATTAGTTTCTAAAAGGCTACCAAAACTCATTTAGCTTCAGATACCTCTCTCTGTCCTTTGATTGTGTTTCTGGGGATGGAAAGAAAGACTAAAATAACATAGTAAGGGTTATTTTTACATTATTGTAGGATTTAAAGTTGAGAGAAATTGTTTGAAGGAGACAGACAGCTACATCTGTTTCAGAAGAAAGAATCCAAGGCAAGGTGAAAAAGCAAAAATGTGGGATTATAGAGAAAACAAGAAGGAAGCTATGTTAGGCCATGAAAGCTTCATATATAGTTTAGAACAAACATGATGCATTTTACTGTGAAGCGCTCAATTTTTTCACTTTATGAGTGACTACCAAGTGTGTGCAAATAAATTCCATTCTAACTGGGGGGAGGAAGACACCTATGGCTGATATGCAGCTGCAATACAATAATCTAATACAGGTATGTAATTTTATGAATACAGAATGTTATCTAGTCTGTGAGGTAAAGTTATTGTATAGTTAACTGGGTTACCAGTTTCTTGTGTCAATGTATTTGTCTAGCTCAGTAGCTCCCAATCTTTGTTTCCCCGTCTTCAACTGCTGAGAAGTGAATGGACGGAATATCAAGATCACTTAACACAGTTTAACAGGGAGCTGCTGGAATAACAAGCAAGAAAGCAACATAATGAAGCTAGATAAGCAATCTCTCAACAAACAGTTGGGAGGGGGGATAGTTCCACAACAATTGCCTATTTCCAGGCTCTACCCCAGGGGTTCTCAAACTAGGGTTCGGGACCCCTCAGGGTCACAAAGTTATTACGGGGGGGGGGTCACGAGCTGTCAGCCTCCACCCCAAACCCCACTTTGCGGCCAGCATTTATAATAGAGTTAAATATATTAAAAAGTGTTTTTAATTTATAAAGGGGGGGAATGTCACACTCAGAGGCTTGCTATGTGAAAGGGGTCACCAGTACAAAAGTTTGAGAACCACTGCATCTAGCTAAAGTTACACAGCTGTTTTGCCAAGGCTGGGAACAGAAGAGATCAAAAAATCACTAAGTGGGTACCACCGCTGCCACTGCTTCTGAGGAGTGGAACTATAGGTACAGAAAATAACTCTGGCCTGCTGAGGTAATCATGGTTTGTACTTTGGACTGACACCTAAGGCCAACTCTGTGTGGTAAAGATCATGTGATTCTATGCAGAGAGAAGTGAAGGTGAGATCTGACACCAGGAGAACTTGAAGAGATCAAGAAAGGTCAGAGATGCAGATAGCCCAGTAACTATGACAGCACATTCTTCCCAGATTTAAGTGTAATGATGTCACAAGTCACCATTATGCAATCACTCAATGAACAGAAAAGGCCATTTTATAAAAGAAAAAAAAATGAAATATGCCAACATCATTCTCTGCCTGGTATTTAGTGGTGGAGGGGGGCACGCGGGAGACCCAGGCCCTTCTTCAATGAGATTACAATCTAAGTGCCTCAGTCAGCACACATCTGCTATCGAACACAGTGCTGCATTGAAGTCGAGGAACTTCTGATAGCAATACACTTGACAGTAAACACTTGCACAATCAGGCCCTAAACAGTACGCATCATTCAGCAATGATGGATAATACAGGAGTGTTATAGGATAACTTTATTAAAACTTTATTAAACTATTTTAGATGTTCGCAAAACTATCAGTGGTTCTTGACCTTAGCTTCTTGAATAGTAAGCTTCCCGGCTCTTTGAGCTCTGGTCAAGTGAAAAATTCTCTAAAAATTTCCCACAATGTAACAATTAGTTGAAAAATACATAATTGAAAACCCTGAGATGTCTTGTCTTGCCACCTTCCTTCACAAACCCCCCAAAAAAACATCTACAACTCTATAATGTCTCAAGCATGCTTCAGGAAATAAATCTCTAGTACAGCATTGTTGCTCTTTTATAGTTCACTTACACCTCCCCATGTCTTTTCCAAATTTACTCATATTGATGTAAAATGATTCTATAGACATCAATAACCACCTTGCTAAGATCTGCAGATACTGGGACCTCGTGTTGAAGAATAAGATATTCTAAAATATAAGCTTTTGCCACCATCCGTGCCTGTGATTAATGCATTGTGGCAGTTGGACTTACCACTACACTAAAAAAATAGTTAAAGGTAGATGGAGGGAAATATGTATGATCTCACTTAGTATGGAATTACACCAGTTTCATACCATACGCTGCCGAAGAGGAATATAGAAAGAGTCTCCAGTTAGGAAAACACTTTCAATACTTGTCAATTTCACTTTTAGAAGAGTCAATTACATTCTTAAATTCAGAATTACAGTGGCTTAAAGGATCTGGCTTCCTGTTTTGGTTTAATATGTAACATTCATCCATATGGTAAAAGCGGTCCTACATACTGCTAGTAATTCAAGTAAATGCCTTGGTTGAGACTTTCAAAGTAGTTTAGTGGTTTTAGACACATCTTGTATTAAACTTTAATGGCATATCTGACAAATCCCTAGGATGCTTTAAAAATCTCATTCTTCACTGTATGTTGAGGGAGGTGTAGAATACAGACATCTACTCATAAAATGAATTCTGATTCTTCATGATCTTGTTATGCAATATGTTGATGTTTAGGTAGGTTTCTCTTGAGTTAAAGAATGTGCAGAAACTACTAGCTAGTAACAGTGCAATAAGAAACAGGATTACCACAGAGCCATAACCAGAGATCTTTTAAATCATACATAAAAGCAAGTTGAATGATTGACATTTTTCTTCTAAGTACACGCTGCATGTCTATGCCAACTACTTAAAAGAAAGAGATGAAGATGAGAAAATAAGTCAACTTAGAAATCTTCTGTAAAAGTCAGGTTTTCACATGCAATATAGTAGTTGGTTTAAAACCACCCACAGTGACATAATGAAAATATAAGAACATTTCAAAGAATAAAGATGAATCCTTTACATACAGTATGAAAAAAATTGAGCCGATCATAGTATTTTATTGCTATTTTCATCTGAAAGTTTACTTCTTCTCAGGTCTTCTAAAGCACCAACACAACTATAGGGTCAGCAAGACATAAAATAAGCCTCCATGTTAATCATTTTTCAGATAACATCCTTTGGACACATCGACATTAGGATATTTTGGCCATGGTCTAAGATTGTTACATACAAAATACCTTCCTGCCCATACTATCAAGCAGAGTCAGTTTCGTCTTCCTAATAAGTTTGTGAGTAAAACCAAAAGCACAACTTTAATGGCAAAGATAAGCTGTTCTGTTTTGCTCTTCAAAATCTTAATCATATTTGGCAAAACAAGTTGGAATTTAATGAAGTTATCTGTAATGCATTAAAATATTTTAAACCAAGCTTGACAGACATTGCATCAGCAAGATTTTTATCAATCTCAAGATGGCAAGAAGGGTTTGGCAGCTATTACTGGGGGGAAGGTACCGAATTAAGATGAATGATGGAAGGGTAATATTCACACACCCTTATGAACAGCTAAAACAGAAGAGCTGTAGGAGTTCAAGTGGACGTGAACTAAAACCGCCTATTACCTCAAGAGTTCATTTAATCATTTGTGAAGCTCTGTGCTAAAATGAAGAATCACACTCTATTATGGTTTGCTGTTTGTACCAAGATCCACTGATAAAAATGTTAATAAAGGGTAAATCAGTTTATAAGTTTCCCACTTTTCACCTCCTCCTGTTAACCTACCTGTACAATAGGTGTTTTACAAGTTCTTTCCCTTTCACTCTTGTTTTACAATATGGTTATATTAATGAGTAATTTATATTAAATCTTCATAGAATGTCAGGGTTGGAAGGGACCTCAGGAGGTTATCTAGTCCAACCCCCTGCTCAAAGCAGGACCAATCCCCAGACAGATTTTTGCCCCAGTTCCCTAAATGGCCCCCTGAAGGATTGAACTCAACCCTGGGTTTAGCAGGCCAATGCTCAAACCACTGAGCTATCCCTCAATCAATTCTATATGCATCCAAAGAAGTGGGCTGTAGTCCACGAAAGCTTATGCTCTAATAAATTTGTTAGTCTCCAAGGTGCCTCAATCTTGATGCACATTGTTCTGCTCTATGTTTTTCCATCAACACGATACTTTGTCTTTTAGGCACAATAACCTTGACAGCTTCTTGAATTTTATATTTCATTGTCTCCCAACCCCAATATGCAAGAAGTGGTCCTCCAATGGCACCCACCTGCTCTATTTGTACTTGAAAAAGAGATGAAAATTGAGAGGATTCTCTGGGCAAATACCTAGGTCAGACCAGTTCCCTATGCAACACTACTGAGAAAGATCAATGACTTCCATTCTGGGCTAGGATTCATCTGTACAACTAAAAACAAACAAAAAAAAATCATGTTGTGAAGTGTACAGGGTATACAAAATTACTTATAGGACACCTACAACAGTACCAAGCAACCATGAACTGAATTTATTCAACTGCAAGAAAAGTTAGTTGCTAGCTTTATAGAGCAAGGTCCAATTCCAACATAAATGACAGTTTTAATTGATAAATTATATGGGTAAACATTTTGAATTCACATTCCATTGAAACAGTTACAATATAAGTCCAACATTCAAGTTAGTTTTACTTCTGCAATGAAATTGCAGCTGCATATCAACAGGACTAAGGAGGAGAGGGGACCTGAACACACATAGTACACTTGCAGGCTTTTCATATAAAAAAAAATTATAGCAGTTTTGAAGTGTGGTTGATACGTAATGCATAGCTATTTACCTGCTACTATTAGAACATTTTAATGGTTCCACAGATATTACTAAAGAACCTTGTGAGGTTAAAGGAATAACTGAATATTGCAATACCTCCGTTGTATGAAGTATAGCGGACATAGATACACATTCCAAAATGATCTTCTAATTTGGACCTCACCTCTACTCAATTTACATTTTGTAATAGAGATGCAAATGGTAGAATATTTATACAGCCAGTATAACACATCATACCTAATTCCAACACAAGAAATATAATTCCACTTAATTATCTTTCAAAACCTATACAAATGCAAATATACCAGTCTGTTTCTCTTCTAGAAACTACCAGAAGCTTCCAAAGCAAAGCAGGCTATCCAAAACTACAAAAGCTAAAATGTTACCTTGGAGCACAACTCAGATATTAATGGAAGTTAGGCCTATCAATAAGTTACTGCAATGATTCCACACAAATCTGCAGTGTATGTTATCCAAGTCAGTGAAATAATTTTAGTTTTACCTATGTTAACTTCATTTTAGACAATACACCAGCAGCATTATACTGTAAATTTAAGCTTTGAAAATGAAATGTTTACCACTAAAGTCACAAAACATGTAGCAAGAGGCCTAGGAAGCACTAAAAAGTGACTATTAAAACTCATCTAGAAAAAAATTCAGCTCTACTCCAGGTCACTTTAGAATGGGGAAAATATGCACAAGAAATTGCCATCAAACAATATTATTTTGGCATCTAGTTTAGAAATTCATCATCATTTATACACTGACTTGAGGACATTCTTCTGGAAGCCAGAAGGGGGTACTGTGGATAACTGAGGCCTGAGGGTGTGGGACTGAATGTTCGCCCAGTGCTAGGACTCCATCCAGAGTCCAGGAGCAAGTAGGAAGGAAACATGCTTTCTTGTTGCAGTTCAGCACAGCACACTGAAGTTCACAATTCTTTTCAGATTTCTGGCATACCCAGCATCATGTTTCTTTTATAAAGGAAACATCCTTCAGCCATGATGTGGTCATCACAAGGGCAAATAGGTTTGTACAACAAACCTGGCATTGCAAAAGAGGATTCAGCAAGCCTCCATTCCAGTTCTGGATCCTATGGTATGAAAGCTCCTCAAGATATTGATACTGTATTGGAGAAGGTACAGCCAAAAATTCCAAAAGCCTACATTATGGTATTTATCTACCCAACACCCATTCTGACCTAAGTGATCTAGTTCTTTTTCAAGTGACTGTATTGGGTTGATACCTTTATAATGAGCCACATTCTAAAGAAAGAGAAAAGAAACTGCTCTAGAGCATTCTGCAAGTGCAACACAGAGTATTTCATCTCTGCCAACATTTTGGTGCATCAGTTTTTCTCCCCACCCCCACCACCTCCCTAAAGAGAAAAAGACACGCACATTCCAATCAAGCCTCTCTCAGCAGGGCTCACCCCATTCACCTCCCTCCCCCTCCGCCCCAGACCTTGCCAGGCTCCCTCTGATTTTAGGTTTCATTTTGTTGTAAACAGCAAAGCGAAAGGAGAAAGCTTCCAAAGCAAGGATCCTTACCCTTGAAATCCCGCCATGCGCGCAAGAAGGAGGGTGAATTGCTTTTCCTCCTTTTGGGGGGGGGGGGGATGGGGAAGGAGATTAGGGATAGGGAACGAGACAGAAAAGCACGTACGGATGAAACATTAAGAAACGGAGAGAAACAGAGGAGAGCAGCCTGGTGGAAGAGCAGGGCGAGCGTCAGCCATGTTGTGTGTGTGTTGGTCCAGTATTTACAAACCTGCAGCTGCAGCAGCGCTTGGAGTCTGGGAGAGAGGGGAAGGAAGGGAGGGAGGGGGAAGGGCGAGGGGGCGGGAGGGAGAGAGGTACCGAGAGAGGGAGGAGGGGAGCGCGGCGGCAGCAGCAGACAAAGGAAGCCAGCAGAGCCCGAGCCAGGCGCGCTCACACACACGCGCGCACACGGAGTGTCTCAGATAGCGACAGCGCCGTGTGTCGCTCCGGTGCAGGGAGCCGGGCGCAGTCCCACCGCAACAGCTGTGCCCCCAACCCCCGCGTACCCCAGTCGGGCACCAGCCCCCGTGCGACGCACCCCCTCGCCCGGCCACATGGGGGGGGGAGGAGAGACACACACGCTGCAGCACAACTGGGAAGGGGGCTTGACTCAGGGGCTTTGCCAGCGAGGGGGGGCCTTCCCCCCCGTGGGGGGCCCCCCGCTTGCAGTCTGGCAGCGGGGGAGGAGGGTGCAGCCCGAGGGGGCGGTATTAAGGACGGCGGCGAGAGGACCCCTCCCCCGGATCCCAAGGGGCGGGGCAGGAGCGGTCACACCGGGGCCTCCCCCCGCACACCCCAGGATGGAGCTGGGCCCCGAGGCTGAGTCACAACAGCGACGGCCGGGAGGGGGCCCTGGGGCGGGGCCAGCTACGAGTGAATAACTCATGGCAGCCCCGGGGGAGGGGGAGGCTGGGAGCGGCGGCTCCGGCTCCCCCCACAGCGACTCCCTCCGGCTCGGCCTGGTACTGGGCCAGGCCAAGGGCGGCGCGACAGGCTCCCCCTCGGCTCTCGCTCTCACCTGCTGGCCGGACGGGGCCCGGGGGTGCCAGGCGGACGGCCTGGGGGTGCCAGAGCGGCAGCTGACGGAGCCCCCCTGCCTCGCCAGGCCGCTCAGCTCCGCCGCGGGGACAGCTGCGCCCCTTCTCTTGTGTGCCCCCCTCCTCTGCCGCCGCTGCCTGCTGCTCTCCTCTGCCACATTTGGAGCCGCCGCTCCCCGCCTTGCCTTTGCTGCCAGGGTAGAGGCCTCCTCACCTTCCTGCCAAATAGTGAGCCACCCGCATCCAGCCGTTCAAAATACAGCCCCGCCCTCCTCCACCACCACCTCCCCAGCGCGCAGGCGCACTCAGCCTGCCTAACTGCGACAGGAGCGCAGGAAGCTCCCCTCCCCATCTCTCCATGCCCGCTTGCTGCCTGCGCTGGGCAGCAGTGCGCCTGCGCGGATTGAGCCTGCCTCATCCCCCGGTGGCTGCGGTCAGGACCCCCTCGATGCGCGGACCCCTCTGCACGCTAGAGACGGGACCGCGGGGCGGGCCAGTGCTACGTCTGCCCACCACGCACCTACTGCGGGGTCTCCTCGGTGTTACCCGGCCCTGCCTGCCCCTAGCGGCCTTTCGAAGGAGGTGGCACGTGTCAGGCCTGATGCCCCCACCTTTGATGGCAATGGGAATTTCGCCTCTGAGCCAACGCAGCAAGGATGCTAAAGCTTCCTCATGTATCCCATTGATTAACGGGTGGTGATGCTAATTCTCTGCAGAACTGTATGAAACGTTGGGGAAATCCGAAACGTCCACCAGTGTGTAGGGGCACTCCACCTGTAGGGCTAGATCTTGTTCCTAACTGAAATCAAGGGCAGAATCTCTAGTAATTTCTGTGGAAATAAGCCAGAAACAATATATATATAATGGAAAAATCAGTTGCCGAATTAGAGAAATACAACCCTACTATAAAAAAGCAAGAATTCCCCCGTTCCCCTTCCTTAACAGGACAATGTTTCAGCATCCCTGTTCATTCATCTCTAGAACACAGGGTGACTATTAAGATGTGTGCAAGACTGGCTGCCTTTCAACCAAAATGAGCTGCCATGTAATGTTCACATCATAAGAGTAAAATTAATTCAGTGTTGTAAAATATTACTATTTCATTATACAAATACACTTGCTCCTTCTCAAGACCTATGAAAGCAACTGCTTCATTTCTGATTAAAGAACTTCTCTACACACATACTTTTGAAGTATATTGATGTTGGCCAGTTATTTCTAGTTCCCAAGTCTGTTTTCACTCCTTCATTCTAATACAGCTACATATATCGCATTCCAATACAGTCACTGATGTAGTAATATCCCAAAAGTACTGGATGCAAGAAGCCAGGAATTATTATTGTGAATATCAAAATCTAAGTTTAAAACTTTTTCATATTCATTATTGCATTGAAATGATGAATTTTACATAGAAATTGCCCGACTGGGGAAATTGGGAGAGCAGAAATGTAAGTCTACTCCCAGCCAAAAATCTTTATTTTTATTTTGAATTTTATTTATTATGAAGGTTCTGAATACATTGACACTTAAAATAACAGCAGAATGTTTAAAAAGAAAATCTAAACGCTAGAAGCTCAGGAAATTTGCAGGTAAGTTTTCCTTATATTTCTCAAAAAGAACAGGAGTACTTGTGGCACCTTAGAGACTAACAAATTTATTTGAGCATAAGCTTTCGTGGGCTACAGCCCACTTCATCGGATGCATAGAATGGAACATATAGTAAGGAGATATATATACAGATACAGAGAACATGAAAAGGTGGGAGTTGTCCTACCAACTCTAAGAGGCTAATTAATTAAGAAAAAACTTTTGTAGTGATAATCAAGATAGCCCATTACAGACAGTTGTGGATACAGACTAACGTGGCTGCTACTCTGAAACCTTATCTTTCTGTTCATCTTCCACAAAGAGGTTGAAGACCACCAAATATGTCCTATTCATGTCATTCTATTGAACCCTGTATTAGGCTATTAAAGTCATATTCAGGGAATCAAAGTAGTACGGATCCCGGACTGCAAGAGTCAGCTAACAAGGGATCCTAGGTTTCAAACTCAGAGGTTGAGAACTGAATGAAGGGGTGTTGAACAGTCACATTGAGTTTGGTGTGTCTCTGCATGAGCACCTGAAGAGAAGCTCTTGGGACATGGAAGTGGTTTCTTCCCTGGAATCCCTGCAAAAGGTAGTTGTCTACATGCAGTTTGTTCCTACTACTGTCCAAAGAAACGGGGCTTGTGTAAATTTTTAATTGTGTAATAAATTAACTATGAAATTTCTGACTCCACATCACCAATTTCAGCTCCAAGTGGGAAACTTCCCTGTGAGAGCCTTGAATTTTACCTATGACTCAGCCAGGAGGCAACACCTCTTGTGGAAAGTGACATATAATCCAATGGATAGGACCATTGTTTTACATTTCACTAGACTCACAGGGAAAAGTGTCGCCTATTGAATCATTAGCATCACTTCCTGCAGCACTTCCGAGTTCCCTGAAAATCACTCCAAACATTAGTATGACCCGTCTATTTAATTTATGAGATCTGCACAAAGTAGACAGCAAAAGGCACGATAAAAGTTTTCAAGAGGACAAAATTCAAGAAAATTTATTATGACAGAAAAATTACTCAGCATAAAACAGTGTGAAAACATAATCCTCATACAGCCAGAAATGAAAACAAAGATTTTAGATGAAACTGTATATAAATAAGAACACATTATCACCTAATCATAGTTAATTTTCTCTTGCTAATTCATCCAAGGATATAACATCAAGACCTTTTCACAGCCTTACAAATGCAAGCAATACATGGAGAACATCAGCTGATCAAACATACTCTTCTCTGCCAAACAACCATTGCTCTAATAATGAAACTGGGTGAATTGGTGAGGCCGTAATCTGTGAACCAGCACTGTGACAGGATCTCAGGGGTACAACCTGGAATTGTGGGACCACTGTGCCCCCTTAATTCTCCAGCCTGGGCTGTCTCTCACAATGCTTTGCCAGTGACAAGCAGCAAACCCTTCCAGGCACTATCACTCAGCCACCAACATGCAGCAGCACACCCAGCTACATTGCATGAATGCTCTCCAAGCCACCCATGAACTATACGCAGGGAAACACCAGCAAGTCTCCCAAGCCCCCATCCTTCCACCGAGAAATATACCGTCTATCACTGCTCAAGACCTTCTCTTGAACACTGCAAACTTATTAATTAGTTTGCCACTTCATCAAAGGAAAGTGGATATGTACCAGCCTTTGTAACCTTATCAGATTCCCCAAGTACTTCAGACAAACTTACTGGTAAGGATAAACCATTAAAATAAGTTTATTAACTACAGAAAGGTAGATTTTAAATGATTATAAATGGTAGGCATAAAGATCGGAGATAGTAACCAAAGAAAATAAAAAGTAAGTACACAGTCTTAATCCTAAACCTTATTAGACTTACCAGTGTTTGGATCATGCAGTTTTTCTCACTGCACTGGATGTTGCAGGCAGGTTACAGTCCTTAATGCACAGGCTGACTTTTCTTCTCAGCCTGGGACCAGTCTCCTCAGCTCAAGTCTTTGTCTTCCCACTGTTCTTGTTGCCTTCAGCGTAGGTGAGGGAGGAGAAGTAATCTCATGATGCCACTGTCCCTTTTTTTAATATCCTCAGTCCTGGAAAGTACTGGTCCAGACATGTTCTGTTGGCCTTGCTGAGTCACAGAGTTGAGCAAGCCCCATTGTGTGATGCTTGTGCAACTCTCCTACAAAATTATAAATCTCTTGTTTACAACTTCCCTGATGATTAATGGTCATTTAACGCCCGCCTGGGTGTGGGTTGTTGGGATGGTGCCAAATTGGTGTGGCCAGGCTGAATGAATGGTGAGAGCATAACTTGACATGACTTAAACATGGCTGAATGGCTGCAGAGGATCCTGGGAGCAGGTTCCTTTTAAGCAGAAGCAAATTTGATAAAGGATGGCAAAGACTGTGTGTACAATCAATGTTGAACCTATTAGTCAGCAAATATGGGCCCATACGAAAATAAATATCACGTGTATAAAGTTCCAGCATGGAGCACAGGTCGACCTGGTTATAGTGACCTTACAGCAGGAATGTCACAGAGAGAGTGAATGACTGATGAGTGAGTAAACATGGGTGATCTTCGTTCGGTACCACTACCACCCAGCCCCTTCTAAAATACTAATCAGGTAAAAATTAGTAACCATAC
Organism: Trachemys scripta elegans; assembly: GCF_013100865.1. Taxonomy (NCBI): domain Eukaryota; kingdom Metazoa; phylum Chordata; order Testudines; family Emydidae; genus Trachemys; species Trachemys scripta. The sequence goes on from NC_048303.1 coordinate 81,237,945, forward strand.
GTCCACTGGGCATGCTTTTAAAACATGTGTCTCCTTTGGGGAAAAAGAGTATAAGAATCAAGCAAAGTAAATTACTGTGGTTGGGATTCCTTAATTAACTCTTGAAGAAGCAACATTGCTAGACAGAGTAGCCAAACCTCTGCTCTGTGGGCTCAAGTAGGACTGTGAAACAGAGGGCTCTCAAGGCAACGAGGGCCCTGCCTGGAGGAAATCTGAGACAGACCAGAGGGCTGAGAAGAACAGACCAGGAGAAAAGAAGCCGTATATAAAATTGGTAACCATCTTCTCTGTTTGTCAAGCAGGAACTGCGTGAGGCTAGAGCAGGGCCTGTTTGTGTATGTTTGTGAAAGAGAGACTTGTTAAGAGGAATGTATAGCTCTTAATGTATAGCTCTTAATGTCTAACATAGGAGTTATGTGCTTAATATAACCCTTTACTGCTTGTGTAATTCCTTCTCCATAAACTGCTGTGTATTGAAGATAATTACTGTGGACCTTTTTCACTGATATGAAAGTAATCTGCTCCACCGGGAGCAAGTAAAGATCCATTTCAGGGGTAGTAGCACCTCCTATTGTCAACATGGGTCATTCCCTCTGTTGTCACTGAAGAACTAGCAGTGGGCAACTCCCAAACTCACAGCATATTTCAATAACAACCACACAACAACATCTGATAACTTCATACACACTAATGATATACATATTTTGACAGAACAATTGGTTTCAGCATATCATGACCTTTCATATGATATATTACAAGGCATGCTTTGTATGAAATATCACAACCATATTTGAACAATGAATATAAGGGGTTACAGGATACTACTCTGAGGTAAGGAAATCAAAGGGGTAGCCGTGTTAGTCTGGATCTGTAAAAAGCGAGCAAGAGTCCTGTGGCACCTTATAGACTAACAGACATTACTTTGAGGTATAGGGTGTCACAGCCTCATTTTGCCTTATCTGAACTTTTGCAAGCTTGTGTTTGACAGAGATAGTATGGCAAAATGATTTAGTTGGTGTTGACACAGTAACACAAGTATCAAGGCACAAAAGAAGCTCTGTCACATCTCAGGGGAGTGAAGGAGAGCATGGACTAGGGGTCAAATTTACTGAAGTTTGAGGTTAGAACCCAAACTTAATCTAACCAATAACCTTTAACAAGTCATCTTCTAAACTAGGTTCGACGGGGACAGGTGAGCAAAGCCCACAGGTAAGTGGGGAACATGGAGACCTGGGAGAGGGTCGGAAACGAGAGGGAGTGTGGGCTATATTGGCAGAGAGAAAGGAGGGTCAGGACAAAACTGGGAGGAAAGATCAAACCAGTATCTTAGATGCCTATGTACAAATGCGAGAAGTATGGGGAATAAGCAGGAAGAACTGGAAGTGCTAATAAATAAATACAACTATGACATAGTTGGCATCACTGAAACTTGGTGGGATAATACACATGATTGGAATGTTGGTGTGGATGGGTACAGCTTGCTCAGGAAGGATAGACAGGGGAAAAAGGGAGGAGGTGTTGCCTTATATATTAAAAATGTACACACTTGGACTGAGGTAGAGATGGACATAGGAGACGGAAGTGTTGAGAGTCTCTGGGTTAGGCTAAAAGGGGTAAAAAACAAGGGAGATGTCATGCTAGGAGTCTACTACAGGCCACCTAACCAGGTGGAAGAGGTGGATGAGGCTTTTTTTAAGCAACTAACAAAATCATCCAAAGCCCAAGATTTGGTGGTGATGGGGGACTTCAACTATCCGGATATATGTTGGGAAAATAACACAGCGGGGCACAGACTATCCAACAAATTCTTGGACTGCATTGCAGACAACTTTTTATTTCAGAAGGTTGAAAAAGCTACTAGGGGGGAAGCTGTTCTAGACTTGATTTTAATAAATAGGGAGGAACTTGTTGAGAATTTGAAAGTAGAAGGCAGCCTGGGTGAAAGTGATCATGAAATCATAGAGCTTGCAATTCTAAGGAAGGGTAGAAGGGAGAACAGCAAAATAGAGACAATGGATTTCAGGAAGGCAGATTTTGGTAAGCTCAGAGAGCTGATAGGTAAGGTCCCATGGGAATCAAGACTGAGGGGAAAAACAACTGAGGAGAGTTGGCAGTTTTTCAAAGGGACACTATTAAGGGCCCAAAAGCAAGCTATTCCGCTGGTTAGGAAAGATAGAAAATGTGGCAAAAGACCACCTTGGCTTAACCACGAGATCTTGCCTGATCTAAAAAATAAAAAGGAGTCATATAAAAAATGGAAACTAGGACAGATTACAAAGGATGAATATAGGCAAACAACACAGGAATGCAGGGGCAAGATTAGAAAGGCAAAGGCACAAAATGAGCTCAAACTAGCTACAGGAATAAAGGGAAACAAGAAGACTTTTTATCAATACATTAGAAGCAAGAGGAAGACCAAAGACAGGGTAGGCCCACTGCTTAGTGAAGAGGGAGAAACAGTATCAGGAAACTTGGAAATGGCAGAGATGCTTAATGACTTCTTTGTTTCGGTCTTCACTGAGAAGTCTGAAGGAATGCCTAACATAGTGAATGCTAATGGGAAGTGGGTAGGTTTAGCAGAAAAATTAAAAAAGAACAAGTTAAAAATCACTTAGAAAAGTTAGATGCCTGCAAGTCACCAGGGCCTGATGAAATGCATCCTAGAATACTCAAGGAGCTGTATCCCTAAAAAGGGAAATAAAAACAACACAGGAAACTTCAGACCAGTTAGTTTAACTTCTGTGCCAGGGAAGATAATGGAGCAAGTAATTAAGGAAATCATCTGCAAACACTTGGAAGGTGGTAAGGTGATAGGGAACAGCCAGCATGGATTTGTGAAGAACAAATCATGTCAAACCAATCTGATAGCTTTCTTTGATAGGATAACGAGCCTTGTGGATAAGGGTGAAGCTGTGGATGTGGTATACCTAGACTTTAGTAAGGTATTTGATATGGTCTCGCATGATATTCTTATTGATAAACTAGGCAAATACAATTTAGATGGGGCTACTATAAGGTGGGTGCATAACTGGCTGGATAACCGTACTCAGAGAGTTGTTATTAATGGTTCCCAGTCCTGCTGGAAAGGCATAACGAGTGGGGTACCGCAGGGGTCTGTTTTGGGACCGGCTCTGTACAATATCTTCATCAACGACTTAGATATTGGCATAGAAAGTACGCTTATTAAGTTTGCGGATGATACCAAACTGGGAGGGATTGCAACTGCTTTGGAAGACAGGGTCATAATTCAAAATGATCTGGACAAATTGGAGAAATGGTCTGAGTTAAACAGGATGAAGTTTAACAAAGACAAATGCAAAGTGCTCCACTTAGGAAGAAAAAATCAGTTTCACACATACAGAATGGGAAGAGACTGTCTAGGAAGGAGTACGGCAGAAAGGGATCTAGGGGTTATAGTGGACCACAAGCTAAATATGAGTCAACAGTGTGATGCTGTTGCAAAAAAAGCAAACATGATTCTGGGATGTATTAACAGGTGTGTTGTGAGCAAGACACGAGAAGTCATTCTTCCACTCTACTCTGCTCTGGTTAGGCCTCAGCTGGAGTATTGTGTGGAGTAATCTGGGCACCGCATTTTTAAAAAGATGTGGAGAAATTGGAAAGGGTCCAGAGAAGAGCAACAAGAATGATTAACGGTCTTGAGAACATGACCTATGAAGGAAGGCTGAAAGAATTGGGTTTGTTTAGTTTGGAAAAGAGAAGACTGAGAGGGGACATGATAGCAGTTTTCAGGTATTTAAAAGGGTGTCATAAGGAGGAGGGAGAAAACTTGTTCACCTTAGCCTCTAAGGATAGAACAAGAAGCAATGGGTTTAAACTGCAGCAAGGGAGGTCTAGGTTGGACATTAGGAAAAAGTTCCTAACTGTCCGGGTGGTTAAACACTGTAATAAATTGCCTAGGGAGGTTGTGGAATCTCCATCTCTGGAGATATTTAAGAGTAGGTTAGATAAATGTCTATCAGGGATGGTCTAGACAGTATTTGGTCCTGCCATGTGGGCAGGGGACTGGACTCGATGACCTCTCGAGGTCCCTTCCAGTCCTAGAATCTATGAATCTATGAATCATTAGCCAGACAAATATATATCCAAGTCCCTTTTAGTGTTTGAGGTACATACAGGGTTTGGATAGGAGAGGAATGGTTGAAGTCTTCCAGAAGCTCCACATATAAGTCTTGAAGGATAAAACTAAGGGTAAATCATGTGAAAAATGGACTACCTGACAGTGGGAATGCCCCACCTTGCTGATTTTAGAGGAACCTTACTCCATGCAAAACAAAAATTTAGCATATCCTCTTGGGATGAATTGGATAATAGCACCACCAAAGTATACTATGATGGAAAGAATTGTGTTTGTATTATTGGGTTGGAAAAAATTGAATGGTAGGAAAAGTATACTCAAAGGCCACCTGTACAACAATTATGTGCAATGCAATATTTCAAACCCCCACCATGACTTACTATTTTCTGGTTCATGAAGATAGGGATGTTAACTAGTAGATGCCAATAATGCCCTGAGTTTTAATTTTTCTTTGGGGGTTAATTGGACCAACTCATACCAATGGCTAGCAGGGAATATGCAAATGAGTCAATTAATTGCAGCAACCCAGACAAAAGTACTAACATGAAGTCTAGCTATTTTGCACAAAGGAACTGAAATTCTAAAAGTATCCAACAAGTAGCTCAACAAATGATGGTGCACCATTGGTATGACATTTTTAGAGGCTGGTCCCCCTCATGGACATCAGTTTTAAATATTATGATTCATCCCATAATTGTTTTCTTTGTACTAATTGGAATAATGTTTGTCATAATGTGTTTTAGGTGCTGTTGGATTAAGAGAATGTACCTCAAATTAAAAGCACAAGCCCGAATTGCTTCGTAATATGTTGCCTTAAAGCAATTACACAAGACGTGACCCATTTAATATATTGATATTAAAGGGTCAAAGTGGGGACAACGTAGGCCAAAAGCCTAATGGGAAGAAATTGTTTCAAGTAAAATTGTACTCCATTTTGTTTATTTTGCCTTATACTCCATTTTGCTAGCTTTATGTTTATTTTTCTTACTGAGTTTATTTTTTGCTGATTGTGTTAACATTTGTTCTTAGAAGGATAGAAGTTTTATCTCTGCAATTGTTTTATTTACTGTTTGGTGTGAGTGAAGAATGTATGGTAATTAACTGAGAAAGGACAACTGGGCTGGATGGTCAAGAAGAGAGTGGAGGAGCCAAGAGGCACCAATTTTATTATCAATCACCCTGATGGCAGATTGACAACACTAAAGCAAAGGCATACACCCCAAGGACGAGATAAGGAGTTGAGCCAAAAGGATGAGATAAGAAACAGCTGCGGATCCTCCCGGTAACAACTCAAAATAATGCTAATTAAGAGCAACCTTGAATACCTCATGATTGACAGCTCTGGTGTGACACAGCAAGGTCCATAGACTTATATGGGAACTTATCACTATAAAGAAGGGTGTATTGCCATGGGACTTTGGATTCGTTCTTCATCGGAGCTTTGAACAGCTCCCCTCCCTCATGTGCAGTTTCAGCTGGCCACTGGAACTGACCGAACAACAGTAAGGACTGGTAACTATAAAATCCATCTGCAGAACCTTTGGGGTGTGTGTGTGTGTGTAATTATAAAATCCAGCTGCAGAACCTTTTGGGGTGGGTGTGTGAGAGGGGGAGAGAGAGAGAGAGAATGGAAGCATATGCTGATTTTAATGCTTAAATTGTACTCTCAATAAATGCGGTGTATTGCCTTATTCCTTTTAGAAAAAAGAACAGGAGTACTTGTGGCACCTTAGAGACTAACAAATTTATTAGAGCATAAGCTTTCGTGGACTACAGCCCACTTCTTCGGATGCATATAGAATGGAACATATGGAAAACATATGTTCCATTCTATATGCATCCGAAGAAGTGGGCTGTAGTCCACGAAAGCTTATGCTCTAATAAATTTGTTAGTCTCTAAGGTGCCACAAGTACTCCTGTTCTTTTT
>NC_048303.1:81244136-81370154 GCF_013100865.1 Trachemys scripta elegans
AAAATGACCACCAGGAAGATTCAGCGGAACAAGGGGGATATACAAGCAAGGCAAATAGTTGCACTCTGAACTGGCTTTACATGTAGGGGTCTTAAGTGGGATGCAGGGGAAAGAAGACAAGATGAAAGCGGTCTTCAAAAAGCTTGAAGCCCGAACAACTGAATTTACTGGAACAGCAAAGCACAGGCATCTAAGTGGTGGAGGGAAATGCTAGAAGGCACCTGTAGAGATCTGCATCTATGCTCGCTATAAAGAGACAGCAGCACTTTCTATACAAATACCAAACCTAAACATTTTTTGGAACACCGGGCTAAAAGCTGGCACCCTAGCTTCAGCATAAAGTGAGGAGCTCTAGGTGTGGCAGTCATGTGCCAGCTATTTTAATGACCACCATTTTCAAAAGACTGACACACAAGGAGGAACTGAATTCCTAACAGCCTCTTTATACAAGAGGGGGGAAAAACATGGCCTTTTGGTTAGAGCAGGGAAACAAGCAAGAATTCTGGGGGTTTATTCCTGTCTGTCATTGTCATTGCTGTGTGATTCTGCAAGTCACCACCCCTATGCCTCTGCTTCTCCACTCGTAGACTGGGGATAATGATACTCATCCACCTCACAGGGGGAATCCGAGGCTTTAATACGGTTTATAAAGCATTTCATTCATCAGACCACCCCCCTGAAACACAGACACACACACACCTGGATCTCAAGCCTCACATGCACTCCACCAGCATACTGATTATCAGGAGACTGAAGGCAAGAAGCTGGAGTTTCTCAGCAGTGGTTTCTCACTATGGCTCAGGTATTAACCCAAAGCCACTGAGATGCATCAAGGAACCGGCTACGGCTTCTAGACAGGGATTAAGGCATACAAAATGAGAATTTCAAACAAGCAGCAGGGAAGCACATGTGTACACCCACAGCAGCAAATAATCAGGTGCCAAGAAGATGATTAACTCCATGTACTGGAGGAGACAAAGGAATAAGAGTCATTGTGTTTCAAGGGATGCTGCTCCTAGACAAACAAACCCAACCAGCGGGAACCAGGGTAGGAGCTATGCAAGCATCCTCTAAAATACAAATGTTTATTGGCAATGAATGAAAGTCTCTGGTTTTATGTAGTCCACAAAAATGGTGCAGACTTCCTGCTGCTGGCTCGGCAACAGCTGGCAAGATAATGGGGAGCCTGCTAGGCTTCCTACAAAAGTATGGTCCCTGTACATTACGTTAGCTAGGAGTAGTTTTCTGGTGTATGTCAAGCTGCTCTTCCTCATTCCCTGCAGACCAGGGTCATTGAGCACCAAGGTGCCCGGCACTCTGCATAGAGCATGTTGGCAGAGTGCAGGTCACAAAAGCACCATGCACTCGTTGCATTGATACACATGCATCACACACAGCAGGAAGCACTCCAGTGAGTGCTCTCTGTGCTTCAGGCAACATGGTGAGTGGAACACCAAACCACTGAGCAGGGACCATCATGCCACTGATAAGTGGGAAAATCAGTTCTGGTTCTGCATCGAAATTCCACAATTCAGTGCTGGTACTGCAGTGCCAAGGGGAATTAGAAGGGAATGCCCCTCAGCAGATTGTTAAAACAGAACATGCCTGTCTCTAAGGCCCAATTCAGATGGAAGTTTAAGCTGTCATGAAACCTGTTTGGGGTGGAGAAGTAAGAGAGAACCCTGGGGTCTTGACCAACATTCACTCATTCAGTAAAAACATATGTTCCATTCTATATGCATCCGAAGAAGTGGGCTGTAGTCCACGAAAGCTTATGCTCTAATAAATTTGTTAGTCTCTAAGGTGCCACAAGTACTCCTGTTCTTTTTGTGGATACAGACTAACACGGCTGCTACTCTGAAACCTGTCCTTTTAGAAAGATTCTGTGTGCTTCTTATAAGCCTAACAAAACAGAGTCTGACATGGTGCCCATTTGCACTACGAAACAGGTGTCTACTACCAACGTGGATATTTCATGGCCTGGTTACAGCATAGTTAAGATATGTCATGGGGATAGAGCCTAACTGTGCTATACCAGGGTTCCCTGATTCAGTTGTTTTTGGTGGTATATACAGACTCATTAAGTGGCACTGTGGCAGGCTTCAGAAATAATACCTCAGTGATATGAATGGAGCCAGTTGATATTTCTCTAGTATTTTAGGATATCAGTCTGCAAAGTCACAGAAGTGACTTTCACATTCAGAAGATTTTCACAGCCAAAAGGGCCTTGGCCCAGTCCACAAAAATATTTAAGCTCCTAACTTCCATTGAAATTAATAGAAGTTAGGAGCCTAAATACTTTTGCAGATCTGGGGCTTTATTTTTTAAATGAGAGCATACATTCTGCAGAAGCAAGTGAATAAGGCCAAACTTTCAAAGGAAAATGCCCTATTTCCTGTTAGGGTTGCCAATCCTCATGGTTTGGCTGGGAGCTCCTGGAATCGGAATTGATCTGCTGCAGGCTACTGAAGCCAATCTGGGAGATTTTAGGCTGCTTAAAGTCTGGTGGCGCAGTGAGGCTAAGGCAGGCTCCCTACCTGCCCTGGCTCCACACTGCTCCGGGAAGCAGACAGTATGTCTGACAGCGGCTCCTAGGCTTGGGTTGGCCAAGGGGTCTCTACATGCTGCCCCCGCCCCGAGCACTGACTCTGCAGCTCCCATTGGCCAGGAACAGGGAACCTCGGCCAATGGGAGCTGTGAGGGCGATGCCTGCAAGCAGGAGCAGCTCGCAGAGCCGCCTGGCCACGCCTGAGCCTAGGAGCCACTGCCGGACATGCCGCCGCTTCCGGGAGCCATAGGCGCCAATTTTGTGGGTGCTCCGGGGCTGGCACACCCATGGGGAAAAATTAGTGGATGCTCTGCACCCACCGGCAGCCAAGTTCCCCACCCCACCCCCGCACCTCACCTCCTCCTCTGCTTCCTCCTCCTCCCCTGAGTGCGCCACGTCCCCGCTCCTCCCAGCACTTGCTACCGCCAAACAGCTATAGCAAGCTCTGGGAAGGAGGAGTGGGAACGCGGCGTGCTCAGGGGAGGGGGCAGGGCAGGGCAGGGGTGGAGTCAGGGCGGGGAGGGGGCAGAGGGGGTCGAGCACCCACCAACGCCATTAGAAATCGGAGTCTATGCCGGGAGCCACCCGAGGTAAGCACCGCCTGGCTGAAGCCTGCACCCCACATCCCCTCCCATACCCCAAACCCCATCCCACCCCCTCCCACACCCAAAATCTTCCCAGAGCCCGCACCCCAAACCTCCTCCCACACCCAACCCCCTGCCTTAGACCCCTCCCGCACCCAACTTCCTCCCAGAGCCTGCACCCCACACCCACTCCCGCACCTGGGCATCAGATAAACCACTGGCTGGGGGAGGCTAGCCCCCAGCCCTGCCCCTTCCACCCAAGGCCCTGCCCCTTCTGCGCACCCCAGAACCCAGAGTTCCCCTGCTGTAGCTGCCGGCCCCCACCCGGGGCCAGTGCAACCCATTAGGTGACCTAGGCGGTTGCCTAGGGCACTACAATTTGGGGGGCGGCGACCGCGGTGGTATTTCGGCGGCAGGACCTTCTTCTGCCTAGGGTGGCAGAAAAGCTGGCGGCGCTCCTGCCCCCACCCCAGGCTGGCTAGTGCCCGCAGCCCCCCAGCCCTGGAGCACCAGGAGGGAGATCGCACAGTCTCATTGCAGCCCCCCAGTCCCGGAAAGTGGGCGGCATGGCTCCAGCCCCTGGAGCCGAGCGGCACTGCCAAAATGGGGCCCTAAGGGCGGAGAGTGGGCCGGACTACACCTGGCTGTTTGGGGAGGCACAGCCTCCCCTACCTGCTGCCCATGCTCCCACCCCCCAACACCCTGCCCCAGCCCAGTGAAAGTGAGTGAGGGTGGGGGAGAGTGACTGATTGAGGGAGGGGAGCTGGAGTGAGCAGGGGCCTGGCCTCTGGGAAGGGCGGGGCATAGGTGTTTGGGTTTGTGTGATTAGACAGTTGGCAACCCTATTTGTTGTGGATGAGCAAGTGTGTTTGTAAGGCTCTGCCTATTCCAAAATCTCTGTTCTCTGCCAGCACACCAAATGACTTTAGATCAACAGCCTCACCCCCAGAGAAATAAGGTTGCAAAAACTCACTGCCTTATCTGGAATGAAAAACAGAGAATCCCTGAACCTGAGAGGGAAAAAATCAACTAAAGATGACTCACATTTAGAACCTAAGCATTCACATTCATTCTGCGTTGGCCTAATTCATCCATCAGTGAGTTCAAAAGACTGGAGTGAGTTCCAAAAGTGACCAAATGCCAGAGAAGTGGTGGGTTTATAGCAGAAAATATACATTGTATAGGGCCAGATGTTCAGTCACATCAAGGCCTGGTCTACACTAGAAAGTGATACTGGCAAAACTTGCCATTTTGCTACGGTTTATTTTGTCTCCTACTAACTTTTTACGGCATAGTTATTCCATTATTCCCTTTTGTAAATAAATGGTCTTCTCATGCTCTTAACAGATACCAGCTAATGACAAGCTAGTGAAGAAATAATCTAATAAAAGTGTCAGGAGAGAAAGTCACTGATATTAGCCAGACACCCCTTTGAAACATAAGTGACTATTCATCATGCAGAGGGGTCTCATCTTTCAATAGACTTTTTCCACTCATAGCAAGAGATAGTCCTGAATGAGTGACCCTTGTAATGCAGGTATACTATACATTATTTGCTTGCTGGCAGACAAATTATGGCTTTTGTTTTGGTGGTTTCCATGCAAATAGGGACAAATTCTGTAAAGATCAAAGTAGGAGTATATTTCAGGTATATGTATCCTCTTCCTTATTTCCTTTACAATGACCTTGTAATCTTAGCAACTTAATTTTCACACAGATAACATTTATTTCCACCTTGAGAATTTTTGTTGAACACCAGGCTAGGAAACATTTGAGAGACACATACCTTCTGTGCTTTGTGTTTTATAGCTCCCCTGGGGAGTCTAACAGTGATCATATAAAAAGAAACATAGCAGAAAAAAAAACACTGGTAAAGAAATCTGAGAGAGACAGAGATGACCTCCCTATTTCACATCCTAATAGTTCCAAAAGAAAATATGAAAATTCTTTTCTTTCAGAGACACAGTACTGATGATGGAGAAGATGAGAGTCTGAAATACTGATTGAAGATTCTTAACAAAAATTGTAAGGGGATTTTTCCCTCTATATAGACATGAGAAAAACATCTTTATAGATAAAGCTTGTGTTTTTGCCTTCTGTGACTTTTAGTTTGTAACTATTTCAGAGCACTTTAAAATTATAATAAAACGTATCATACCTCATTAAATTTTGCTTTAATCTTGTGTGTGTGTGTTGAACAATTTGCTCTCATTTACTGCTTATTCACTGTTCCTGTTATAGGATCTTCTTTCCACATTATTAAGTTTGTGCAGCTCTGTCATACTATTATAATTAAGATGATATCATCACTTCTGGTTAAGGCCCATTTTTTAAAATTTATGTCTAGGCTATATACAAAGAAAATAATCAAAGCATCAATCCATTTTGAGTTTACACTGAAGGAAAAGTACATACATGCTTAATTTGGAAAAGTAACTAAGGCCTGGTCTACTCTACAAAGTTAGGTTGGTGTTAGTCGCCTTGCGTTGACCTATGTGTGCAAGTGTCTACACTCAAATTTGTCTCCGGATGACATAAGCACTAGTGACACAATAAAATCTCCTCCCCAAATGGCGTAGAGCCATGGTCGACCTATTAAAATAGTGTAAAGGCTGATCACCTGTGTTAATCCTTAGACCAGGTCTACACTATGAGTTTAGGTTGAATTTAGCAGCATTAGGTCGATTTAACTCTACACCTGTCCACATGACCAAGCCTTTTTTGTTAACTTAAAAGGCTCTTAAAATCTATTTCTGTACTCCTCCCCGGCAAGGGATTTAGGGCTAAAATCGATCTTGCTGGGTCGAATTTCAGGTAGGGTGGACGCAATTAGATAGTATTGGCCTCCGGGAGCTATCCCAGAGTGCTCCATTGTGACTGCTCTGGACAGCACTCTCAACTCAGATGCACTGGCCAGGTAGACAGGAAAAGCCCCAGAAACTTTTTTAATTTCCTGTTTGGCCAGCGTGGCGCGCTCATCAGTACAGGCGACAATGGAGTTTCAGAATCACAAAAGAGCTCCAGCATGGACCAAACGGGAGGTACTGGATCTGATCGCTGTATGGGGAGAAGAATCCGTGCAGGCAGAACTCCGTTCCAAAAGACGAAATGCCAATATATTTGCCAAAATCTCCAAGGCATGATGGACAGAGGCTACAACAGGGACACACAGCAGTGCTGCGTGAAAGTTAAGGAGCTGAGGCAAGTCCATCAAAAAACAAAGGATGCAAATAGTAGCTCCAGGTCAGAGCCCCATACATGTCAGTTCTATGATGAGCTGCATGCAATTCTAGTGGTAGCCCCTACCACTAGCCCACCACTGTCTGTTGACACCTGCAAGGGGGGAGTCTCACGCAACAGGGATGAGGAGTTGGAAGATGAGGAGGAGAAGGAGGTTGAGGATAGCGCACAGCAGGCAAGCGGAGAATCCCTTCTCCCCAGCAGCCAGGAACTGTTCATCACCCTGGAGCCAATACCCTCCCAACCTTCCCAAAGTGGGCTCCCGGACCATGAAGCCAGAGAAGGAACCTCTGGGAGTGTATCTTTGTAAATATAATACAGGGTTTAAAAGCAAGCGTGTTTAATGATTAATTTACCATGCCAAGCCAGTAGCAAGTAGTCTGGAATCATTGCAGAACAAAACCTTGCAGCGAATGGGCCCGGGCTTTGGCTGTTTGCCTTTGGCTGAAAATAAATCATTCCTGCTGTTAGCCACGCAATGCGGGGGAGGCCTGTTCATGCTAAACTGTTCGCGTTTGGCTGACGGGAATCTTCCCTGATACTAGACACGTGGTTGGGGAGTGGGGGGAGGTGAAGCGATCATCCCAGAGAATTGGGGGTGGGGTTTGATTGTGCTGCACATTCACCCTAAAACTGCAGCCCCTCCTTTTTAAATGGCCAACCCAACGGCTTTGCTTGGTATGGGAAAGGAGGGTGCTGCTGTTTAAAACCATTCCCACATGTTATGAAGAAGCTGAAACCCTTTGCCTTACCATGGCTGCCTGCAAGCCGAATTCTGTTGCCCAGCCGAGCGTGTGATGTCTCACACCAAACTGGCAGGCATTCAATATAAGAGGGAAAATGCGACCTTGTAGCAAAAGCACATGTGCTATGTAATGTGAATCGCTTGATTCAGTGTGAAATAGTCTTCCTTTTGTTCTCTAAAACTTATCTTTTTTTAAATACTACTCTCTCTTTTTTTTTCCTCCCGCAGCTGCAAATGTTTCTATGCTCCTCCTATCATTTCCATCCTAGAGGCTAGCGCAGATTAGAAGGTGAAAAAAACACACTCGCGATGAGATGTTCTCAGAGCTCATGCAGTCCTCCCACACTGAAAGAGTTCAGCAGAATGCGTGGAGGCAAACAATGGCAGAGTCCAGGAAAGCGTTAAATGAACACGATGAGAGAAGAGAGGAGCATGCTGAGAGGAGGCTGGATGCAATGCTGTGGTTAATGGGGGAGCAAACTGACATGCTCAGGTGTCTTGTGGAGCTGCAGGAAAGGCAGCAGGAGCACAGACCACTGCTGCAGCCCCTGTAACTGCCTGCCCTCCTCCCCAAGTTCCATAGCCTCCTCACCCAGATGCTCAAGAACACGGGGGAGGGGGAGAGGGAGGCTATGGGCACCCAGCCACTCCACCCCAGAGGATTACCCAAGCAACAGAAGGCTGGTATTCAATAAGTTTTGAACTGTAGTGTGGCCTTGTCCTTCCCTCCTCCCCTCATCCCCTGCTCCCCAACCACGTGTCTAGTATCAGTGCTTCCCTCCTCATCCACCCCTCCCAGGCTACCTTGCGAGTTTTCCCCCTTTTTGTGTGATGAATTAATAAAGAATGCATGATTTTGAAACAATAATGACTTTATTGCCTCTGAAACTGGTGATCAAAGAGGGGAGGTCAGTTGGCTTACAGGCAGGGCCAGCGAAGGAAGCAGGTGCCTGGGGCGGCCAATAGAAAGGGGTGGCAGTCCATCTGTTGTTGGGGCAGCACATCCGGGTCATTGTCGGCCGCACTTCGGCAGCAGCTCAATCGGGTTTTTCTTTTTTTCCCACTGCTTGGGGTGGCAAAAATGCTGGAGCTGGCCCTGCTTACAGAGAAGTAGAGTCAACCAAGGAGGCGGGTATTCATCAAGGAAAACAAAGAGAACTGTCACACGGTAGCCTGGCCTGTCATGAAACTGGTTTTCAAAGCTTCTCTGATGTGCAGGGCACCCAGCTGTGCTCTTCTAATTGCCTTGGTGTCTGGCTGCGCGTAATCGGCCACCAGGAGACTTGCTTCAACCTCCCACCCCACCATAAACGTCTCCCCCTTACTCTCACAGAGATTGTGGAGTACACAGCAAGCAGCAATAACAATGGGAATATTGGTGTCGCTGAGGTCTAACCTAGTCAGTAAACTGCGCCAGCGAGCTTTTAAACATCCAAATACACATTCTACCACCATTCTGCACTTGCTCAGCCTATAGTTGAATAGCTCCTTACTACTGTCCTGGGTGCCTGTGTATGCCTTCATGAGCCATGGCATTAAGGGATAGGCTGGGTCCCCAAGGATAACTATAGGCATTTCAACATCCCCAATGGTAATTTTCTGGTCTGGGAAGTAAGTTCCTTCCTTTAGCTGTTCAAACAGACCAGAGTTCCTGAAGATGCAAGCGTCATGCACCTTTCCTAGTCATCCCATGTTGATGTCAGTGAAACATCCCTTGTGATCCACCAGTGCTTGCAGCACCATTGAAAAGTACCTCTTGCAGTTTACATACTGGCTGACAAGGTGGTCCGATCCCAAGATAGGGATATGTGTTCTGTCTATCGCCTCACCACAGCTAGGGAACCCCATTGCAGCAAAGCCATCCATTATGACCTGCACATTTCCTAGAGTCACTACCCTTGATAGCAACACCTCAGTGATTGCACTGGCAACTTGGATCACAGCAGCCCCCACAGTAGATTTGCCCACTCCAAATTGATTCCTGACTGACCAGTAGCTGTCTGGTGTTGCAAGTTTCCAGAGGGATATCGCCACTTGCTTCTCAACTGTGAGGGCTGCTCTCATCTTGGTATTCTTGTGCTTCAGGGCAGGGGAAAGCAAGCCACAAAGTTCCATGAAAGTGCCCTTACGCATGCGAAAATTTCGCAGCCACTGAGAAACATCCCACACCTGCAACACTGTGGTCCCACGAGTCTGTCCCTTAGGAAAGAGTGTCTGTAAAGTATAATCTTCTACAAACATATCTCTACACCTATTGCCAATGGTAATCTGCTGATTGGGAAAGAATGTCCATGCTTGCAGCTTTCTGAACAGTCCTGCATTCCCAAAGATGTGTCATACACCTTTCCTGAGCAACCCACATTGATCCACCAGTGCTTGCATAACCATAGAAAAGTAGCCCTTTCTGTTCATATATTCTATGGCAAGGTGGGCTGGTACCAAAATAGGGATGTGTGTACTGTCTGTCACCCCAGCACAGTTCGGACACTCCATTGCTGAAAATCCATTCACACTATTTCCTGCACACTGTCAAGAGTCACAATCCTGCATAGCAGGAGACGATTAATGACCATGCACACTTTCATGACAATAGGTCCCACTATGGATTTTCCAACTCCAAAATGATTTCCCATTGACCTGTAGCAATCCAATGTTCCAAAGTGTGATTGCCACTGTCAATGCAGCTTTCATTCTTGTGTCCATGTGCTGGAGGGCTGGAGTGAGCTTGGCACACAGATCCAAGAATGTGGCCTTTTGCACCCGAAAGTTCTTCACTGACTGCTTGTCATCCCAAACCTGCATTACGATTTGATCACCAGTCAGTGCTCATTTCTCAGGCCCAGAAACAGAGCTCTACCATCAGTTGCTGCTCCATGAACATCACCAAGTATCTTGAAATTTTTTTTGGCTAGGTCCTTCAGAAACTGTCCTCAAAGAAATCCTCCTGTTGCCCCTGTGGGTTGCAAATACAGGAGAGTCGTGTACCCTGTATTTGCAATGTTCATGAGAATAATGCAGAGCTCTGCTTGCTCTGTACTTCTGCCAGAGATGGCAGACACTGAAAAGTGCCTCGGGGTTTTGTAGGATTTTTTAAAGAAGTGCAAAAATTATGGGGATATGGATGGCATTATGGGACAAGAAAGTTGCATGCTGGGAATTTGATCCCTCGCTCCCAGAGATCCCTGAGCAGGTCATTACTATCTCATGGCACACTGGAATACCTACCCATGATGGACTGCATTTTACATAGACACATTAACCCCTGGTGAATATGTGCAGCGCTGACACAAGCAGCCAAGTATGCACACACCTGAGTAGTATACAGACTTCAATGGCTGTACACCAACACAACTTACATTGACCAAAGTTTGTAGTGTAGACATGGCCTTACTGTAGCTGAGGCTCCTTGGAAGCATGAATGCTTATCTGATGCTTTTCAAAG
Organism: Trachemys scripta elegans; assembly: GCF_013100865.1. Lineage (NCBI taxonomy): Eukaryota > Metazoa > Chordata > Testudines > Emydidae > Trachemys > Trachemys scripta. The sequence goes on from NC_048303.1 coordinate 81,254,696, forward strand.
TTCTTTCATACTTCCGAACATGCTTAACTTTAGATCCATGTGTCTCTCTTTTTTCACATGGTAGAGATGTATTTTCAGACTAAAGATTGTGCATCTCTGGAGTTTGTTTCATTTTTAGTAGCACAAGTTATTTCATAGCTTGGATGAAATAATTAACTCTTAACTGTCTCCTCTGAGGTGGAACCAATATGTTGGTATTGCAAAAAAAAAGTTAATGATGCAAATTTCAGTGCAAGATGAGGGGCTCATCACTTTATAGAAGGTCCTCAGCACCATAGGCTAAGTCTTTCTATTGACTTGTATCAGACCCTTAGGTTTCAGTTCAGGAAAACATCCCTACTCAGGACAGTACTTAAGTGCATGCTACAGATTACTACATGTACCAAAAAACTCATTTACCTTAGCAGCCATGTATGGTATATCATATAACTCTTTAATATTTAACTAAGTAAATACTGCAGTAATATGATTAAACAAAATACAGGGATCACATGAGGCACTTGTTCCAGTAGTTGTGGTCAAAAAAGAGCAAGAGCCCCTCTTCCTCCCCAGAGAGATTGATCTAAGTGGGGGGAGAAGATGCTGTTATGGGGATGTTCTATAGGAAATTAGGCAACCAAGGCAGAAGCATGGGCAAAAAAAAACAAAAAAACAAAAAACACAATTAGAATACACCAAAGGATTTGTAACCAGGGCTCATTTGAATGCAGAATCATAGCAGAGTGGATGCTCCATGAGGGAATCTGCTGTAGCACTGTCTACCTTAGTAGGGTTAGCAATTCAGTCCACCCTGTACTCTGGTGCTGGCAACCCATCCCCCAACAATCAGACAACTTCACAGATCAATCTTCCCAACCCTTTTACAGTTACCTCAACCTTCAATCTTGCCACTACCAGATGTGGTTAAGGACAATACCGCTAGCAAGTCCCTCAGTGATGTATATGCCTGTCACTGCAACTTGTTGACAGAAGTACACTCTAAGTTGGTCTCAGACACACACATTCTAAAAGGCTAGGGGAAAAAAATAAGCACTTCTCCTATCCCTCTCATTGAATGCTCTTTTCCTTTGAACTTCCTGGGATTTTCTTCTATAGCCCAATATGTTTTTGATAAATTTCACATTCACATCACACACACACACAACACTTAACTTTTAGCTCTTCTTTAATACATTTTTTTTTAAATTTTAAGTTAATAAAATTACAGATGGGTTTATACTGAACACCAAATCCACAGCCCACCAAACTTTGGGGAAGTTGAAATTCGGATCTAAGTTCAGACCTGAAGTTTGCAATTTGAGCCCACCTTTATTTAAAATATGCCCTGCTAATTTGCTCCTTTGTCCAACTCCCTGCATCCCACAGAAAGATTAGTAATTTATAAAGACAGTAACAATTCGGGAACAAACTTGAATGGCTGCTACATAAGTGTCTTGTTGAGGAAGGCATATTACAGTCTAACCAAACCCAGAATTTGCTCTGGGGTTCTTGGAACTCATCTGGATATTTAAAAAAAAAAATCTTGCTGTCTTTAACATTAATATGATTTTTCAACCCACCTCTGTGGTGGTGAAAAATCTTGTCTAAAGTCAGATGAAGACGAAAGTTGATTGCAAGGTTAATAAAATCCCAGGAAATCTCACGGATATTAAATTAGTATTGAAAAATGTGAGCAAATTGACTCAAAAAAAAATTTCCAACTGCTCAGTTCAGTTCTCAACGAATCAAGCAAATCTGAATTTTAAAACCCCAATGTATACATCGTTATTGGCCTATTTCTAGGTTTTAAAAGGTTTGACTATTCCAAAATACAGTCCCCACTTTATTTACTTGCAAATAGCAGCAAGTGAACCAACTGCAGCAATGGCAGCTGATACTAAGCCAATGGAGGGGTAAAAGAGATGAAAAAGATTGAGACAGATTATTCCTATTAGGCATTGACCCACAAGAGTTAATCTTCACTAGGTGGGGAAAAAAGGTGTGTTCTTATCACCCGGTAATTAACCTGGAGAAAGATCCAGGAGGCACTGTGTCTCAGGAAGGCACAGTGCCTCTAAAAGCACAGTTGAACTGTGTTCCTTTTCCCATCCCTGAAGGAAATACAACATGTGCTTCTTTCTGCAGCCATTAAGTTTCTTTTCCCTGCCCTTTCTTAGGGCAGATCTATGCTATGCAGGGCTAAGTCGACCTAAGTTACATAACTCCAGCTACTTGAATAACGTAGCTGGAGTCGACATACCTTAGGTCGACTTATTGTGGTGTCTACACCACACTGGGTCGACGGGAGAAACTCTTCCCTTGACTTACCTTATGCTTCTCGTTCCTGTGGAGTACCGGAGTCAGCCAGAGAGCGATCGACCCTTGGTGGATCAATCGCCACGCGTCGATCCCCCTGTGGAGACAAGCCCTTAGGATGGCTTGGAAGAGGCACTAACAGAAAACAGTCCCTGCTCTCAAGAAAGCATGGCTGTAATTATGGTCAGTGTTGCAAGATGTAGAGAGAAACTCCTTGTATACCTCCATGACCTGCTGTTTGCATCCCAGCGTAGGGGCCAACCACAATCTGTCCCTGCACCTTCAATTTTATGAAGGTGAGCACATAGCTGGGTTGATAATAATCTTTAGGAAATACACTAATATAATGGAAAGTGAGAACTAGACAATGAATTGTACAGAAAGTGAAAGAACAGTAGTGCTAATACATTTCATTCATAGAGGTTAAAATAACTACTGTTATTTCACTACTGGCAGCCTGTCACATCCAAATCACTAGAGAAGTTTGTTGAAGAAGCTACAATTAAGCAAATAAGAGAGTAAGTTTGGTGGGTATAAAATTCAACCATATCCTTATTAATATTTGTATATTATTATTCAGCCTACCTCCATGACCAGGAATCAGAACAACACTGTGATCAACAGGGCTTAGTAAGTACCACAGAGTCATAGGACTCATGCAAGCCTGAATGCTGCCGGAATATCACAGCACATATGCCTTAGCAGTACAGGGCAGCCTACTTTGCTGTGCTTTAGAAAGGCAAGCATTCTGTTACTACATTGTTTAAGAACCAAGTAAAAGAGGTTTTAAGTGGTTATGCATCCTTAAAGAACGACTTGAATTTGTTTTTGAAACTGATGTATATCTAATTGGGTTTAGCGCTGAGCATGGTTTGTTTTAACTGATTTTGAAAATAGGGACAGCCAATGCTAGTCTCATCTCACAGAGGCATACCAGAAAGGGCAAACTTTAAAAAGGATTTCTTACTTTATTATTTTCAGTAACTCACCAAAAATTTTCCCTTCTTCTTGAGGAAGATCTTCAGAACCTTTTAAAGATAAAAGTGACACTAAGAACAACAGAGAACAGCAGTCAGCCCATACAGTGTTACAGATTACTTTGTTGAAATCCCAGAAGACCTTGAAACAATAGATTGCTGAGCAGAGAATAAGAAAACAGACTCATAATGAATATGCAAAAGACAAACATATTTAGTGTAAATGTTGTGAAAGAAAAGATCATCTGATGAGAAAGAATTAGAAACTATTAAGACAAATGTCTACTTGGAGAAAATTACATGCTTTCTCCTAATCTGTAAGAGGAGGTAAAGAGAACACACAATGGAGAGTCTTTCAGAAGGATGACTATTACTATGAACTGCAAGATCCCTAACTGGATCAAATGGGTTGTCATAACAGTGTGGTTTCTTGACACATAGTGCAGAAACAAGGGCACTTAGGAAGAAAGTGATTCAGAAAAGCTGAACTATGAAGTAAAGAGAGGCATTATAGAGAGAGCGAGATCAAAACAAAAGAACAAATAAATGAGCAAGTGAGCCTGCCAATGTAAAGGACATTTTTACAAATCTGAACATTATGAAGTGGCAACAGACTGGTCGTATCACAAAAAGAAGAAATAAAAGGTGGGTCACACTACTTTCCAATCTACCCATCGCCAAAAATTAAGCAGTCAGTCTGAAAGATTATATTCTCCACTCTTTCTTCATATTAAGTCATGAGAGTGCTCATGGATTTAAAAAATATTTAATGTATTAGTTATATTCAGGAAAGTGATGCCACACTATTCTTTAGGACAGTTATTGTGTAGAATCTATTGTGAAGAGATGCCAGTGAATGAATGGTTAGTTCAGTGTTGGTTACCAGTAGTGAAAATGGAAGGTTTGAGAAACCACAAGAAAATTTTGTGATGAAATAATTGTGAAATGGCATTGAAACTTATTTTTCTAGCTTAGTTTTGTGGAGGGAACTGTAGGGGAAGGCTTGTGTAGCTGGGCAAGGGGAAAGAAATTGAACAAGAGAACAAAGGGCTAAGATTTTCAGAAGTACTCAGCATTGTCCTGACTGCTACCATGGAAGTCAATTCCTGTTGAGCTGGAATTGCACCCATGCAATTTAAATCCATTCCCATTGACGTTAGTGGGAGCAGAGTGAGGAACAACACTGAACATTTTTGGAAAATCCCATCCAAAAGCTGTTTATCCCTGCAGTAGTAATAGAGACAGTGAAAGACAAATGAGATTTTAGAGATTATAAAGAGAGAGACTGGCTTGGAAGTGAACAAGAGGTAATGGGCCAACTTATGCTTTTATTCACATGGGTGCGATTCCCACTAAATCAAGAGGGACAAGTTGAACAAGTGGGACAGAACAGAATTATGCTCATTTTTTCTTTTTTCAGATATGAACATGGGACCAAAACTATAAAAATAAATACCAACATATACGATTGCACTAGATTAATATCAAAACTACAATTGCTGGAATTTGGGGATAGTTGTACTAAATTTAAAAAAATTCTGTATTTTATATTTTAAATGGGGATATATTAATTTTATCCCAAAAGGGGAAATAAAAAGCTTAAAAACAGAGAGACAAGAAATAGAGTTATGTGCATTGCTTTTCAAGAGTACTCCTGTACAAGTATTCTGCCTGCCTTTTATTAGTCACAAGTCAGTTTCATAGAGAATAATCATAATTCATTGACCCATAGGGCTGAGAAATACCTTTGATAGATAGCACAGTTTAAAAATGGCAATAGGAAAGAAAGGCATTCTAAACTTGAAAGGGAAGACACATTTTGATATTGTTCTTACATGGGGCAATTAGGACACAGTTCACAGACCACAAGAACAAGTAATGGAAGCCAAAGGAAAAATAACATTGCCTAGGATGGAGAAGTACACTTTGTGCTTTTCAGATGTCCTTGATTTACAAGGATAGCTACTATTTTATCTGAAATTCTCTTTTGCTCCAGTTTAATATGACCAAAGTGATTATCTGTATTTCTTCAATCAATTTCAGTTTTGCAGAATTGCACAGAGAACAACAGGATGAAACATTCATGTCTTACAAAGCTACCAACTCCTCATAAGATAGGAGAGAATGTGCAATAATAAGAGGCATACAAATGCTACTGAAGTCTTTTTTACAAGCCATTTCAACCACTCCTTCTCTAGTCCTAGAAGAGATACAGCTAGGGCTGCCGAGAGCGGGTTCGGGCCCCGGTGAAAATTTTTTTTTGGGCCTTCCAGCAAGGGCGGACTGGCTAAACAGGGCCGAGGAGGGGGGGGGGGAAGCTGGGCCCCGGGACCCCTTCCGGACTGCTGGGCCCCGGTAATTTGTACCGGCTTTCCCCCCGCTCGTCGGCCCTGGATACAGCATATGGTCCCAAATCTGCAAACATGTGAATAGTTCCTCTGTCAGTGGACTACTTACATGTTTAAGTACTTGCATGATCAGGGCCTATAATTCTATATTTAATCATTTGAGCCAGTCCTACTCTTCTTATTTGGGCAAAGCTCTTCTTGAAATCAGACATTTTTCCTGAGTGATAAGTGGAAGATCCTACCCTATTACTTTTAAAAAGAACTTGTGCCTCTTACTGCAAAAACAACTTGGTCTGAATCATGGAATGGGAGGAGAATCACTATGTAGGGAAAAAAAAAAAGATCTCCCTCCAATGGGTTTTTCTGGTTTACAATGTGAGATGCTCAGGGCCGGCTCCAGGCACCAGCTGAGCAAGCTCGTGCTTGGGGCGGCAGATTCTAAGGAGCGGCATTATGTCCAGTCCTAGGGTGGCATGGCCACCCTTTTTTTCCCTTTTTTTTTGGTTCGCTGCTCCAGCCGCCCTGTAGGGGGTGGAGGAGGGGAGTGCCCTGCTGGGAGTGGGCTGCGCGCTCCATCTGTCCCAGCCGGTGCCAGGTCTGCAGCAAGCCGGCAGCCCGTGTCCTTCCTTTCACCTGCAGGCAGCGCGGCAGGAGGGGCCAAGTGGCGAGCACTCCAGCTGAAGGAAGCCCTGGCCACTTCCCTTCTGTCTCTCCCCCTGGCTCAGGGGTGGCTCCAGGCACCGGCTCACCAAGTGCGTGCCTGGGGCAGCAAGCCACTGAGGGTGGCGTGCCGGTCACCATGAGGGCAGCAGTCAGGCTGCCTTCGGTGGCATGCCTGTAGGAGGTCCGCCGGCCCCGCAGTTTCCACGGCAATTCGGCGGCAGGTATGCCGAAGGTGCGGGACCGGCGGCCCTCCCGCAGGCATGCCTCCGAATCCGCGTTACCAGCGGACCGCCAGCAGGCACACTGCTGAAAGCCACCTGACTGCCGTGCTTGGGATGGCAAAATACATAGAGCCGTCCCTGGAGATGCTCTTCCATGATTCATAATGTAGGCATATTTTTAAAGGACGTTAAGTTAACACCTCAGATGTTTGTAACTTACAACAGTGGAAAAATAGTAGTTATGTGGGTCTGGGAAATTTGGATGAAGAATGAAGGAAGTCCTGTCTGATTAGGAACAGCTGAGATTTTATTGCCCTGTCTCGCATAAACATTTGTTACAGAAGGAACCTGAGAGAATTCTATTCCCCTTGGGTGAAATAAAATAATATTAAGTTGTCACAGCTGTACTATTTAAAACCACAATGTTTTTTATCCACCTCACTTACATAAATGTAACACTATTGAAGTGAACATTCACATGGATAGATTTGGACATTTTTCAAGGAATGGCAGAGCACAAAATATTCCTATGTTAGTGTTTATTAAGGTTACTCTGTGGCTGCCAGCACAAAGATCTATGCACCATTTAAATCTCATTTAAGCCCAACTAACACTCTATCTCCACACTCTCTCTCTCACACACAATTTTCAAAGAGTTAATTTAAAGAAAAATGTTTTTAAGACAACTTAGTATATTTTAATGTAACACAGGTGGCTTTTTGTTTGTTTGTTTTGCTTTATTTATACTTTCTGTGGTGTTGTGAACCCAAACAAAATGGCATTTAGCTGGTGTGCAAGATTCAGTCTTGCCAGTTTCACTATCTAATTTTGTTATCCAAGTTTCACTTGATGTAAAAAATGTAGTAGAAACAAACCCAATAAGGCTCCATCCTCAAATCTAGACATACCATTGGATTTTTGTTTTTAACCTTGAGTGAATGGATTTCCAGTTAACCCCCAAGGTAGTTAGCATGGTTACAAAGGATAGTGTGGATGCATCACAAATGTTTATTCCAAGATACAAATATTTGTTCTGGGTTGAAATCAGTCTTTTGTGGAAGTTCTAGGAAGTATTAGGCAACTTCAGTATACGGGGTCATTGCCACTCCTCCACAATAACGTGTGTAATATTATCAACTTGCATTAAAAATTATCCTGCTTCTTTCAAGACTCCAGCAAACATATATCCTACTGACTGACAAACTATATGGAGTCAATCACTTTGTATTGATGTAAAGGAAAAGCACACAATATAATAATTTAATCTAAAAACTATTACTGTTATGGAATTATATTTAGGTCAACTCACATTTTTCAGCAATAGTAAATTAAGAATCTGAGACAATTACATAGAGAAATTTTAGATTGTGCACTTACCATAGACCTCTTGCTCATATTTTGCCAGCTCAAATTATTTAAATATTCAAAAGGCAATGATTCAGACACTTTTCCAAATACTGATGTGGAAAATGAAGGAGTTATGTATATGATTTTTTATAAATACCAGGTGCATCTCAGTTTACCTGTATGATATTATTCTGCCTGAATGCATAGTGTTAAATCAAAAGCAGGCTGCAAGGAGGATCACACGGGAAAATATTTGTACAATGTAGTGAGAAATGTATATTTATTTGGTTATGGGAAGTCTTACTTACTGTTTGAAGTTTGAAATCAGAAGAGTTTATAATGGATGCTCCATCCAGGAAGTAGATGCCCGAATGTCTCTTGGTCACTTGAGAAGTGACCCTGCTTAGTTCTTTCTTTAATGCAGGAGCGATGTGGATGAGGAATGTGCTTTTTTTTTTTTTTTTTTTGGAAATCATGTGCACCTCTATTCATCTGTGTGCTACTATCTTGCCTGAATGTTTTTAGTTAAATTAAAAGGAAGCAATAAGGAGGAAACCAACAGGAAACAAAATAAGGGCAAAGGTCAGGTGCTATCATAGGGAATATCAAGGGAGAAGCAATCAAGTGGGAAATATCCATAAGCCCAGCATCCACTAGACTGGCAAAGTTTACTCTTCCCACACCAAACCTAAGATAAGAGGAAGTATTAGAACCTTAAAGATGCTAGTTTTGTCAGGAAGGTGGAGGGCATTAGGGAAGATTGAGTGAGTTGTCAGCAGGCTGATCCCCAGAGGCACAAAGACTGAGGGAGACACAATGAGCACGTTGCCACAGCACAGTCTGCATCTCCAGCCCAGACATGGAGGTGCATGGGCTGAATGGAGATGCCGTGTTGAGGAGAACATACCACAGCTCCCAAAGAAAGATTTGGGTTTAGGTAAGGAGAAAATATACAGATAGGCTTTTATTGTTATTATTAACTCTTGACTTTGATTGCTAGGTGAAAGAATATATAATGCTTTGTTTTGAAAAAGCTGTTTGACTCACTCTAATCAACCACTGTCACAGGCTTTCAGAGGAAAAGAACTCACAGGTGCCAAACACAGCTGGGCCTGATGGGTTAACACAGCTGGGGAACAGATGGGCTGCAGCCCAGTGCTCCTGTATAAGGGTAAATACACCACGTTGTTCCACCCTTGCAATGAGGTGCAGGAAGTCAGGTAGGTCATCTGAGAGGTGCCCTCAAGAAAGGCTAAAAGGAGCCTAAAAATGCAGCTCACCTGGTTTTTGGTAGACTCCCCATCCTCCATCAAGAAACTACTTAGGATAACTTACAAGTCAGCAGTAGTCATAGAATCATAGAATATCAGGGTTGGAAGGGACCTCAGGAGGTCATCTAGTCTAACCCCATGCTCAAAGCAGGACCAATCCCCAACTAAATCATCTGAGCCAGGGCTTTGTCAAGCCTGACTTTAAAAACCTCTAAGGAAGGAGATTCCACCACCTCACTAGGTAACCCATTCCGGTGCTTCACCACCCTCAAAGTTTTTCCTAATATCCAACCTAAACATCCCCCACTGCAACTTGAGACCATTACTCCTTGTTCTGTCATCTGGTACCACTGAGAACAGTCTAGATCCATCCTCTTTGGAACCCCCTTTCAGGTAGTTGAAAGCAGCTATCAAATCCCCCCTCATTCTTCTCTTCTGTGGACTAAACAATCCCAGTTCCCTCAGCCTCTCCTCATAAGTCATGCGCTCCAGCCCCCTAATAATTTTTGTTGCCCTCCGCTGGACTCTTTCCAATTTTTCCACATCCTTCTTGAAGTGTGGGGCCCAAAACTGGACACAGTACTACAGATGAGGCCTCACCAATGTCGAATAGAGGGAAATGATCACGTCCCTCGATCTGCTGGCAATGCCCCAACTTATACAGCCCAAAATGCAGTTAGCCTTCTTGGCAACAAGGGCACACTGTCGACTCATATCCAGCTTCTTGGCCACCGTAACCCCTAGGTCCTTTTCTGCAGAACTGCTGCCTAGCCATTCGGTCCCTAGTCTGTAGCAGTGCATGGGATTCTTCCATCCTAAGTGCAGGACTCTGCACTTGTCCTTGTTGAACCTCATCAGATTTCTTTTGGCCTAATCCTCTAATTTGTCTAGGTCCCTCTGTATGCTATCCAGCGTATCTATCACTCCTCCCAGTTTAGTGTCATCTGCAAACTTGCTGAGGGTGCAGTCCACGCCATCCTCCAGATCATTAATGATGATATTGAACAAAACTGGCCCCAGGACTGACCCTTGGGGCACTCCGCTTGATACCAGCTGCCAACTAGACATGGAACCGTTGATCACTACCCGTTGAGCCCAATGATCTAGCCAGCTTTCTATCCACCTTATAGTCCATTCATCCAGCACATACTTCTTTAACTTGCTGGCAAGAATACTGTGGGAGACCGTATCAAAAGTTTTGCTAAAGTCAAGGAATAACACGTCCACTGCTTTCCCCTCATCCACAGAGCCAGTTATCTTGTCATAGAAGGCAATTAGGTTAGTCAGGCATGACTTGCCCTTGGTGAATCCATGCTGACTGTTCCTGATCACTTTCCTCTCCTCTAAGTGCTCCAGAATTGATTCCTTGAGGACCTGCTCCATGATTTTTCCAGGGACTGAGGTGAGGCTGACTGGCCTGTAGTTCCCTGGATCCTCCTTCTTCCCTTTTTTAAAGATGGGCACTACATTAGCCTTTTTCCAATCATCTGGGACCACCCCGGATAGCCTAACAGTCCAGGAAATAAACAGCAGTTCAAGCTGTAGGGCTGACTCAAGTGTCTTGATTCATTATCCTAAATTTGCTTTTCGTGTGGTACCTGGAACACTTTGTTGTATGTGCTGGGTGTAAAATTCATCCCTTAGCTTTCCTAATACATTGTGAAGGGGTTTGTACCACAATCAGGCCCTGAAGGGGTTAATGTGGGCCTGAGGGGCCAGAGCGGGTGCCTGGTTGCACCTGGTGGGAGATCCAGGTTTAACTGAATAAGAGGCTCAGCTGGGCTGGAGTAGGCTGGATTATAAAGCCAGGATGTTTACAGCAGAAAGAGACTATAGGAAGAGAGTCTAGAGTCAACTCTCTGGGAGCAGAGTGGAGGGAAAGTGAAAACCCAGGAGGGAGACTAAGCCCCAGGGTTCGAGACCTAGAAGAGACTGTGCTTGTTCAGGGTAGCTGGCTTTCTGCTCCTTCTCTTCTTCTGTTTCTCCTGCTTTTCTCTCTCTCTGACCCCTCCCTCTACTAAAATCCAGTCTCTATGTTTGCCATGAGGGCCAGGACCCAGTCGCAGCAACTTCTGTGCAGTCGAAAACCAGCTTGCTCCTAGGGTAGGCTGACATCCACATTGGCTCAATTTGGTTCAGAACAAGGGTAGGTGATGCTCAAGAGGGAGACTGGACTATAACTAGACGGGTAATCTGCACGTTTTTCAGGCTTTAGGAGTGCAATAACTTTGACTTCTGTCCACACACTGCAGATTTCACCAGTCTCCAGGATGTTGGTGAAAAGCTGCATCATCCATTACTGTGCTAGTGGACCCAGGTTATATAGGAACTCAGGATAGATACTTTCTTTTCTTGCTGCTTTTCCCAATTTCATGGCTACAATGGCTTCATAAATCTCCTTACTTGTGAATGGTCCAAATCATTGGGATGATGGAGCACATGTGGACATCACCTGCTAGAGCTGATGCCGGACTTGGTTGTAATACTGTTTGTCCATAGGCTGTTTTGATGTCCATAAAAATTTAGCAGCAATGGCATTGTCTTTCACCTGCAGCCTAGTGGCATGTGTGAGATTTGCAACCCCAAGGTGTTGCAGCAGACTCCAAGCGCATCTGCTCTAGCCACTGTTTCCACCTTGCTGCATCCACTGATGCCAGGAGGGCTTTTCCAATTTCTGAGTCTCTTCACTCATCATATTTATGGAGGAGCTCTTGGCGCTCTGCAGTTCACCAAAGAGTGTACAAGGACATGTGTCCCTGGGGGGGTAGGGGAGAAGATTGTTCTTCTGTGTAGCGGAGATTAGGAGCTCAGTAAAATGGTCAAAAGTCTTCCGTGTTGGGGGAATGTGGGAGGTTGTATTGTCCACAGTCCTAGTGAAAGGGCCCAGTCTGCTTTTTTGAAGTTCTAGTGCAGCACTGGTTTTAAGTAGAGAACTGGGATTTGAATGCCAATATGGGCAGTATTGGTCTGTGCTGGCTGTTCAGGAAATCATAGAGGACGATCTGCAATGCGGGTATTGGTGGCCCTGGTATCACCTTTAGATATGACATTCAGGTGAGGGCAGTATCCTCTGCCCCATCTTGCAGACTGGAAAAGACATGCCCTTTCACATAAAAAAGGAGGAACATATAATCTGCGGATGCCCAGCATGTCAGTTCTTCACCTGCAATGTGGTTTGCTGCATAGCCCCACTGGGTGAAGTGACTATTACAGGTGCAAGCAAATACAGCAGGGTCCTGTGCATTCTGCAGAGCTTGCTGTGGGCACAGAGCCCCAGGTGGTTGATATATATTAGCGATGGTAAGCTTGCCAATGTGTTGTTTGTTTGTATGCTGCTGGAGACAGAAACACATTCACTGAGCTCCTGCTTTATGTAAATTGCCAGCCTTTATTTTGAGTGGTAATTGCTGGAGCTGAGTTTATAGCCATTGATTTTGTAGCAACAGGCTTTTTCTTCCTTTGGAACATTGGTCTCCTGGAGGGAGCGGATGTTTAGGACAGCAGTCTTCAGCATTTTCTCCAGGTAGTCACACTTGGCCCAACTGAGAGAGGCCTCAATATTCAATTGGCAGATCTTTACCCCAGGTCCAATCTGCCTAGAACATTGACCCTGACAAGGTAGACTTATTTTGTTGTTCTTTTGACTGGGAGGTTAGATGTTCCATTGACAGTTTGATGTCAGTCATTATTTCCCACTTAACAGGGTGGACTGTGTGAAAGTCATCATCTTCCACCCCAAAAAAGCAAAATAAACATGAAACAACTCTACTTTCTTAATGTCATCAGCAGTGTTCCTTCTAATTTTTTACATCCATGTGTGGGATGAATTTTGTTATATGTACCAATATGGAGGTGATGTGTGGCGGGGTGGGGCTGAGGGATTCGGAGTGTGGGAGAGGGCTCAGGGCTGGGGCAGATGGTTGGGGTGCGGGAGGGGTGAGGGCTCTGGCTGGGGGATGCGGGCCCTGGAGTGGGGCTGGGGATGAGAGGTTTGGGGTCTGGGAGGGGGCTCAGGGCTAGAGCAAAGGGTTGGGAGTGTGGGGGAGGGGGATTAAGGGCTCTGGCTGGGAGTGCGAGTTCTGGGGGTGGGGGGGGATGAGGGGTTTGGGGTGCAGGCTGCCCTGGGGCTGCAGTGGGGAGAGAGGACTCCCCCCAGCCCTTTCTTGCCACAGCAGCCCGAGGCCCGGTGAGAGGCGCCTCTCCTTGGCCATGGCAGCCCCATGCCAGGGCTGGGGGAGAGGGACCTCTCCTTGCCGCGGAAGCCCCGGGGCTGGGGCCGGGGGAGAGGTGCTTCTCTCTGCCACAGCCCTGCACGCCCCCTACCTCTCTCCTCTCCACTCCACTCCAGGCCCCTAAGGCTGCATGACTACATGCCCTTGATAGTCTGCTGCATGGTCACACAGCTTAGAGGGAACTTAGGTCATCAGTTATTAGCTCTCCTGCCCTGCTAAAGAGAGGCCCTATACTTTCCTTCATCTTTCTGTTGCTCCTAATGTATTTAAAGAATCTCTTCTTATTGCTTTTTATATTCCTTGCTACATGTAACTCATTTTGTGCTTTAGCCTTTCTAAGCCCTGGTCTACAGTACGAGTTTACGTCAAATTTAGCAGCATTAGATCGATTTAACCCTGCACCCGTCCACACAACAAAGCCATTTTTGTCGACTTAAAGGGTTCTTAAAATCGATTTCTGTATTCCTCCCCGACGAGGGGATTAGCACTGAAATCGATCCTGCTGGGTCGAATTTGGGGTAGTGTGGATGTAATTCGACAGTATTGGCCTCCCAGAGCTAACTCAGAGTGCTCCATTTTGACCACTCTGGACAGCACTCTCAACTCAGATGCACTGGCCAGGTAGACAGGAAAAGCCCCAGGAACTTTTGAATTTCATTTCCTGTTTGGCCAGCATAGCGAGGTGATCAGCACAGGTGACCATGGAGTCCCAGAATTGCAAAAGAGCTCCAGCATGGACTGAACGGGAGGTAAGGGATCTGATCGCTGTATGAGGAGACAAATCCGTGCTATCCGAATTCTGTTCCAAAAGAAGAAATGCCGGAATATTTGAAAAAAATCTCCAAGGGCATGAAGGACAGAGGTTATAACAGGGACCCGCAGTAGTGCAGCGTGAAGCCTACCGAAGAACCAGAGAGGCAAACGGCCGCTCTGGGTCAGAGCCCCAGACATGCCACTTCTATGATGAGCTGCATGCCATTCTAGGGGGTTCCCCTATAACAACCCTACCCCTGTGCTTCCCTCCTCCCCCACCCCTCCCGGGCTACCTTGGCAGTTATCCCCGCATTTGTGTGATGAATTAATAAAGAATGCATGAATTTGAAACAACAATTACTTTATTGCCTCTGCAAGCGGAGATCAAAGAGGGGAGGGAGGGCAGTTGCCTTACAGGGAAGTAGAGTGAACCAAGGGGGCGGGTTTTCATCAAGGAGAAACAAACAGAACTTTCACACCGTAGCCTGGCCAGTCATGAAACTGGTTTTCAAAGCTTCTCTGATGCGCAGCATGCCCTGCTGTGCTCTTCTAACCACCCTGGTGTCTGGCTGTGCGTAATCAGTGGCCAGGCGATTTGCCTCAACCTCCCACCCTGCCATAAATGTCTCCCCCTTACTCTCACAGATATTGTGGAGCACACAGCAAGCAGAAATAACGATGGGCATATTGGTTTCGCTGAGGTCTAACCAAGTCAGTAAACTGCGCCAGTGAGCTTTTAAATGTCCAAAGGCACCTTCTACCACCATCCTGCACTTGCTCAGCCTATAGTTGAACTGTTCCTTACTACTGTCCAGGCTTCATGAGCCATGGGAGCAAGGGATAGGCTGGGGTAGGTGCGACCGCGCGGTACTGCTGACTGGGAGAGCAACCTGAGGCAGAAGCCTCCAGCTGGCATGATATTCCAGACAGGACTGAATCTCTATTAGATGAAACTTAAAGAAGAGAATGACCTGGAGTCATTCCCATTTTTGTCCAGGCGCTCCCGACCAACCTAACCGAGGTCAGCCAGGAGCACCCACGGGACGATGACGAGGGCTAGCAGTCGTATTGCACCATCTGCCGTCCGCAAAACAAGGCAAGGCAAGGCAAGGCAAGGCAAGGGGATGCTTCTGTGTAGCACTGCAGTACCGCATCTGCCAGCAGCATCCAGGAAACATACAGCTGAGCGGGCTCCATGCTTGCTGTGGTATGTTGTCTGCACAGGTAACCCAGGAAAAAAGGCGAGAAACGATTTTTTGCCGTTGCTTTCATGGAGGGAGGGAAGGAGGGGGGGCCTGACGACATGTACCCAGAACAACCCGTGACAATGTTTTTGCCCCATCAGGCATTGGGAGCTCAACCCAGAATTCCAATGGGCAGCGGAGACTGCGGGAACTGTGGGATAGCTACCACAGTGCAACGCTCCGAAAGTCAACGCTAGCCTCAAGTATCAGAGGGGTAGCCGTGTTAGTCTGAATCTGTAAAAAGCAACAGAGGGTCCTGTGGCACCTTTAAGACTAACAGAAGTATTGGGAGCATAAGCTTTCGTGGGTAAGAACCTCACTTCTTCAGATGCCTCGGTACTGTGGACGCACACTGCCCACTTAATGCGCTTAGTAGGGACACACACAATCGACAGTATCAAATCAATTTCTAAAAAATCGACTTCTATTAAATTGACCTAATTTTGTAGTGTAGACATACCCTAACTTTATTCCCCCTTGCTTGTGCTATTCACAGGTACCAACTTCTCCTCTGGCCAGTGGGTGCTCAACCCCACAGCCCCTGCTCCGCCCTCGCCCCACCCCCATTCCACTCCTTCCCCAAGTCCCTCCCCCCTCCCGATTGTGCTGGTGGAGAGCAATGCATATTTGCCCTAATGGAGGGGATATTCAGGCCCTTGGTCTTCAGATGCATGTAAGTAACAATAGGAGTTGCCCATGCCTATCTGAGGGGATAAGTAGGCCCATAGATTAGAGAGTACACACCTTAGGGTATAGGTAAAATAAAAAACAGTATTGCACAATGTAAATTAATTGTAATATTCCTGCATATAAAAGGGAAATGAAATCAGACTTGGAAAAGATTTGATATATGTACAGTAGCAGCCTTCTAAAAAAGGATTAGCAGGCTAGTAAATACGAGATGAAAATGTTTTCTATTATCCTGCTCCCCATCAATCCCCTCAGTTACAGCCCTACAATTTATTGTAGTGTCAAATGCATCTGTGATCTATGTTACAACTTATTCAGCTCTTTCCACCATTACACCTCTTTCTAGCACCATGCGCCCTTTCCACCATCACATCCTCCTGGTAGTCTTCGGCATCGGTACTGAAGTTGGTTCTTACTGTAAACACCCATCCTGAATCTCTATAAGCAATTCAGTATGGATCAAATAACCAGCCACAGCGGTACCTGTAGCTACATTTTTAGCACAAATCCATAGCAGGAAGCAGTTCTCTGTGTTCTTACTTTACTTTTTTTTAGAAATCAGAGCTCATGTGAAGAAAATGTGAGCTCATTAGAGCAATTACAGTATGAATAATGGGGCATCTTGTGCTGGCCAATATAGATCTCAAATGTGAGATCTCACCAAGATTAAAGCCGAAGGCATATGTGGGCTCCGATTCCCGTGTGAAGAAGTACTGGGGCCAGACAAAGATCACTTCTTTATGCTTTATCACTTAATCATATTCATCCTTTCATGTATCCTAGTTAAAAAAATGGGACATTTAGGCTTCAAGGCCAGCAGGCTTGTATAAGTTTGTTCTGTCCTTTGAGTTAGCAAAGATATCCTGCATTTCCCCCTGAAGTTATTTCCTTTTTAAAACCTGTTTAAAATTTTAAATTGTCCCTATTTGTTTCACTGATCCTATTGCTGCCCTTGCTACTTGTAATTGTTATTGTGTAAAGCAACTCCACCTTCTTTTGTGCCCAGTTTTCCTTAGCTTAAGTTGCTGCCCTCTCCCTTTCTTGTAAGTGAGAAGAGTGGGAGAGAATCCTGTCAAGAACCCTAAAGTGATCAAAACATGTCTAGGGATTGTGTGGAAATTGAAAAGACCTAACAAAAGAGTCACCCTTATAAATGGAAGTAATGCACAGACCTTAGAGCAAAAATGCTGAGGAGACTTTGTATGAAATATGCTGAAAGTAAAAGACATTCAAATTGTTATGAGAAGTGAAAAGAGGCTTCAGACTCTTTTGAATAGCCATCAGAGGAACACAAAGGACTGTTGCTCACAGTTATCTCACTTTAAATCCACTACAAGAATGTTTAGCTTTCTAGTTACATATGCAGATATGCTCACTAACTACATCTGTAGTTTTGATTTTATTTACATGAATGGACTGTTACTCAAATCCCATTGTTCTGTATATGCCATGAGATCAGTTTGGAGCAAAACTCTTAAGCTGTAATACTATTAAAATGCAGATAACTAAATTCACTGGGTGAAATCCTGGCTTCATATAAGTCAATGGGAGTTTTACCACTGACTGTAATGGAGCCAGGATTTCTGTCACTGTACTGCATGATGGAGGGAAAGTGAAATAAAGGGCGGGGAAGGGTGGGGGGGGGGGGAGAAGGGGGGGAAAAGTACACTTACTTAGTGCCTGCCATCTGATTGTGTCAAAATAATTTACCAACATTAATAAAGCCTCAGATCAACCCTATGAGTTATACACATTTTATAGATGGGGAAACTAAGACACAATGAGATCAATTGACTTGCCCAAGATCACCCTAGTGAGCAGTGGCTCCACTGAAAAGGGAATCCAGGAGTCTGGGCAGGCAGTTCCCGAGGCTAACCACTACTAGATCAAAGAAGGAGAGGATGAGGAGGAAGTTGATGACTAGCTAATCTACTTCTGTTTTTGCAATCTCATCAGCAAGTAGTGTCTATTCAGAGGGTGGCAGTAAAGACAGGCTAAGGGGGGAAAGGAGAGAAAGTAGGAGGAAGAAAGTGGGGCAGGAAGTATAATTGCCTGTTCTAGATTTTTACAATGCAGGACAGTGTGTATATGCTATGCCTCCTTTCCTCAGTTATAAATTACAGTTTATTCTTTTACTCTGTGATTTTTAAGACAAGGGACCCCATCTCTGCATGGTACAGAGGTATAGGTAGAGAACAGTACTCCAGATAATTTACTAATCCTTAAAAGAAATTGTTTAGTCTTCAGCAAAGCAAAGTATTGAATTCCTGGAAGGATTCCAGTTTTCTCCAGCTCCATTTTAACCAAAATCATCTACAAAACTATATACAAAACTTTCCTAAATGATGAAGTGGGAAGTCAGGTCCTTAGAAATACTTGAATGGGAACATGTTAGAAAGAGTTTTACTAATTAATTATAGGGCAAGGCAGTTACAGTTGAAGGTACAGTTAGACTAATTGTAACTCACACACCTTTTGGATGTGGTGTTCTGTCCCATCTAGTGGCACCAAGACCACTTAAAGAGAGAGATAAAATGAGTCTGCTTAACAGCCAGTTGGCTTTTAGCTCATGGAGTAGAGGCTCATGCACTAAGTTCCAGAGGTCCCAGGTTCGATCCCATCCACCGACAACTGGGGTTTATCAGCATTACACAGTAACTCCTCACTTAAAGTTGTCCCGGTTAACGTTGTTACGTTGCTGATCAATTAGGGAACATGCTCATTTAAAGTTGTGCAATGCTCCCTTCTAACGTCATTTGGCAGCCGCCTGCTTTGTCCACTGCATGAGCAGCCCGTTGCAGCTAGCTGGTGGGGGCTTGGAACCAGGGTAGACTGGCAGCCCCACTATCAGCTCCCCTAAGTTCCCTGTGCTGCAGCTGCTCAGCAGGCTATCAATTGGCAGTTCAGCTCTCCCTCCCCCCACTGCCATGTGCTGCTCCTGCCCTCTACCTTGGAGCTGTTCCCAGAGACTCCTGCTTACTGTGCAGGGGGGGAGGAGAGGGGGCTAATGTCAGGGTGTCCCTCTCCCCCCTGCTCCTGCACCCCGCTTACCCCTTCTCCATATAGAGCAGGGAGGGGACACGGAGGGAACAAGACAGAGAACTTGGGGCAGCAGCTGTTGTCTCAACTTCCTGATCCACTTAAAAAGAAAATGCACTTAAGAGTAGGTCAGCTTACTTAAAGGGACAGTGTGCAGCTCTCTCTCTCTTTCCCACACACAAGGTGTGTGTCTGTTTCTGTCTGCTGTACTGTCTCCCCTCCCTCATGTTTGTGCTGCCTTGATGAGAGGCTACATTAACAACAATGTGTTAACCCTTGAGGGCTCAGCCGAGTGCTAGTTCATCATTTAGCAGTAAGACATTCCCTGGGAAATATCCCTCCCTCTTCCACCCTCTAACTTCACCACCTCAACCAAGCTTCACAATCATCATAGCTGAGAACAGTATTACATTGTTTGTTTAAAACGTATACTGTGTGTATATCTATGTAATATATAGTTTTTTGTCTGGTGAAATTTCCCTGGAACCTAACCCCGCCATTTACATTAATTCTTATGGGGAAATTGGATTCACTTAACATCGTTTTGCTTAAAGTCTCATTTTTTAAGAACATAACTACAACGTTAAGCGAGGAGTTACTGTATAATTACTTTAGTTAGCCCATAAACTCTGAAAGTACAAAAGTGCTCTTGTTAGAGTTTCTCTATTTTATATTTATTAGACCATAACACAGGCATTTTAGTACCAGCTGTGCTTTAGCTAGAAAATTTCTTCACAAGTACAGCCTACTGGTTTTGAAGAGAAACTGTCATAATCATTGCTTGTTAAAACAAATTTAAGGCCTGATCCAAAGACCACTGAAGTCAGTGGCATCTTTGGATCAGGAGAGATCTAGAATATGTATATGAATTCATTGGCCTTTTTCCTTCCTTTCTGTGTTTTTGCATATTTCCCTTCAATAACTTGTATTTATTTTACAATTTTAATAAACCTTAGCATATAGAAAGTAATCCAGAAATTAATGACATTACCTCTGGCATATTTGAGGTGTTTGGTTATGACTTTGATAAGTCACAAATCCAGGAAGAAGGCATTATGGAAGTGGAGCTGCTCTGAAATAGTGTACAAATGCTATATGTTTACTGAATGAATATATTGGTTTAGTTCAATAGAGTGCAGCTAGAAAAAAACAAGCAAGAAGGGCAAAGAATAGCTTGAGATAACCTACCTTTCAGCAAACACTTGAAGGTTGTTAAGGGTCAATGCCCCAACCTCTTAGCTTTGAACATTTTACCTTCTCTCCAGCCAATGTGCATAATCAGTCTTGTCCAGAAGGGCCAAAGCTCCGGAACACAGAAGAATAAAATACTTCTGGAAGTTTAAGGAGGATCTCCTTCTTAAGAGAGGGGGGAGAGTTGTTCAGGGGAACAAGACAAACACTCTGGAGTATCTGAAGAAGTTAAGCCCAACTAGTTTACCATAAGAGGATTGTAAGCCTAATAGATATGCCAACAGCATTGTAGATCACTGCTCATAGACTCCTGAAGGGAAGAAACGCAGGTGTCCAAACTCAGTCGGACCTGCAGGATAAGCATGGTTGATACACATGGTACAGTAGCCAAAAGCCTGGTGTAAGAGTGTGAGAATTGTGGAAATCCACCTTGACCATAGGTGAAGTCACTGGGGGAGGGTGAGAAGGGGACAGCGCACTAGAGAGAGCAGAAAGAGGACAGAGATGCAGGTAACCCTGAGCCAAGACAGAGGGGAGTACAGAAAAAATGGTGTACAAAATGACAAAAGGAGAAGGGCTAGGGGGGAGATGGCAGAATAATATCAATACCACCCATTTGGGGATGGGTTACACCTAATAAACCCCAGATTTATAAAACAAGGAAATGGGAAGCAAAAAGTTTGAGTATGTGGTGTCAAAGTTTAACATGGCTGCATGGACTAACTTTTCAAACTCTCAAAACAGAGAGGTTTCACCCAGCTCTTCATCATGTGGTCCTGAATTCTATGTCTCATTAAAAATATGATAAAAAAAAAAAGGAAAAATTACTTACTAGTTAAACAATGGCAACAAACAGCACAGCAGACTTACGGGGAGAATCACTCACCAAACTCCCTGTAAACATGGAGTTAAAATTGCTGCCATACAGCAGTGTGTTGCCTCCTCCTCCCCCTGCACTTCCTGAATGGGAGAGATTAATTCCTCAAATTTAAACATTCAAAAAACCAGGAAACACAGAGTCACAGCTTTTACACAAGAATTACAGTATAAGCAACCCAACTGACAAACCCCTTTACAAGAGCATTGCAGCTACATTAAAAAAGAAACCTCAGATTAGAAAAAGAAAAATGCAAAGTTAAAATATTTCTCTGACTAATCAACCACACTGATACCTGAGGGCTCTTCAATCTATAGATTGAAGGTCAAGATCTACTGACTGGAAATTGAACTCAGCAATGTTCAAACTGGAAATAGGCTGCTGTTTTAACAGGAAGGGAAATTAACCATTGGAACAAATGATCAAGAGATGTGATAATTTGGAGTCTTTAAATCAAGATTGGATACATCTGTAAAAAAATAAAATTGAACCACAAGTTGTTGGACTAGATGCAGAAAGTACTGGATGAAATCCATGGCCTGTGTTAATCAGGAGGTGAGACAAGAGGATCATAATGATTCCCTCCTAGTCTTTAAATCTATGACTATGAGTAGAGTCATTTGCTCTTTACATCCCAAATGTAATATGAAAGAATCACACAGGCACAAGAGGGTCCAAATAACTCTGTTTACTAAACATGTATAATATGCAAGGCCTAGCTATGTATGCACACTGCTGCTCTGGTGGGTGTCTGGTGGCTTCTGAATCACAGAGTGGGCGCTCAAAAGTTATTTGAAGGAATACTACCCAATTCTTACACAGCATAGTGTGTTGGAATTGGGTAGTATATCTGGATTATAGAGAAATTTGAAAACTGGCTTTAAACTCTATTGCAACCTTACTACAGAGTTGCTATCACTTATCCGTAATTCTCAGTTTGGGGCTTTTCAACTGTGTAGCTCCTTTTAGTATTAAGGAGTATTGCCTATTTAAATCTCTACCTTGAGCAGATAACATCCATCTACAATGAACAATCAAGAAGTTTTAGTAATGGCTTCTGAAGAGGATGTTTCCCTTCATGATTATTTGCTTGGAGGTAGAGGCTAATAATCAAATTTAATTCCTGAGGATTCTTTTTCCATTAGTCACACTCCACTAGAGGAGGGTGTTCTATCCTTCCCACTAAGCAACTGGGGATCAGTACTGTTATGTAAAAAGAGATCTCTTGGTCTCCTCTCTCTCTCTCTCTCACTCACACACACTTTTCTCCATGCGCCTTTTAAAGTGAAATAATCTTTTGATCCATTTAAGAAATTTAACTGCATATGAACAAATGAAGTAAAAACAGTTTAAATATAATTGGTTACTAATGATACATTAGTAGAACATTATGATGATAGCTATTTCACTGTCAGAGAACTCCAGGATTTCTTATTATCACCTGTAATTTCTACTCTATTTAAAGTAGCACAATATTTTTGCTAGTGTTAAAACTATACCAAATTACTTCTTCATTTAGGGCCTGATCTTGCACCAGTGAAGTCAGTGAGAGTTTTACCATTGTTGCCATTTGGAGCAAGAACAATAGCTTTATGATCTAAATTTTCTAAAACATGCATATCTAAAGAAATTCTGTGTTCATTTACACTGGTGTAGATCTGGAGTAACTTCCCTGAAGCCAATAATTATTCTGAATGTATGCCAGTATAACAGAGCAGAGTTTGGCACCTGATATTCACTGACAAGTGCTTCAACTTAATAATTTTATTACAGTTAAAATTTCCAGTTAACAATTACAGTATAAGCATCTATTGGTGTTTCTGTGATAAACTCTTATATTCAGGGACTTATAACATGGCTGTACATATAAAATCTGTTCTAAAAACCTGGAAAAAAGAGACCCTTTTGTTTCAAAGTGTAATTTTAAAAATTGTTTTGCTCATCTAAGTGATAGGAAGCAACAAATTAAAAGTGAAATGAATACAAACATGTATTTCTGTACTCACAGCCTAAAATAAAAAAAAAAAAAAAAAAAAAAAAGTTGGGTTTTACATCCATAAATGGACCTCACCATTTTAATATAATTAAAAATATGAGTGAAGGCAGAGGTTCATATACTAAACCCAAGTGATTTGCTGAGGGTGAGATCCTCACCCTAGCTCCTTTATGCTGGAGGTAAGGACCAGTGTAAAGGGGCTCTAAAAGTCCTGGATCCAGTCGGGGGACAATTCCCAGGGTGCAGGGACCAAGGAGTCATCTACAGTTGACGTCCTTGCATGCACTGGCCCAGGGCCTTGGCTGGGGGCAGGAGGACATCCCAGGTGTGGAGAAATGGTTTTGTGGAGATTCTGAGCAGCGCTGCTACCCACAGCCAGGAAGGAACAGGATGTCATCACTTAGCCCAGTGAGGCAGTGTAAATTGTGCCAGTGGGCACTCAATCCCAAGGAACAGCCTGGAACTGGGAAGGTGCTAACTTGACTTAATATTTCCTTCTTCTGAGAGGTGAGTTTTTTTTCCGTGCCTTACAGAAAGAATTAACTGATGTAAACGCACTGTTGTAGGAGTAGTGTAAAAAGCTAGAGAACAAAAGAAATGCATATACTACTGAACCACCAGTAATCTATGAAAATACTCATTATTGGAGATATAGTTTTGGGTAACAGCCACATGGTTAATTTTAACCCTCTAGAGAATTTGCTGTGAGTCCCTTATGCTTAGCAATTTGTCCCACTTTGTATTTAGCTTGAACACTCTAGTTACCTTCTTCAGACCCTGAGGAAGAGCTCTGTGAAGCTTGTCCCTTCTGCCAACAGGAGTTGGACCAATAAAAGATATTACCTCACCCGCCTTGTCTCTCACAAAACTGAAAGGGGTCAGTTAATCATAGGCCTCTACCTAAGACAAAAGGTTTATGTGAACCCACACAGGAGTTTTGGACTGTGGACGAAAAAGGACTTTTGCAAAGTATTGTTTTGGGATGGGGGGAGGAAAGGAGAGGAGAGAGAGAATAGCCAGAACAAAGGACCAGACAATGACACAGACAGACAGGAAGAGTGGCTGAAAACATGTTGTCTGAACCTGGAAGAAACCTGCAGAGAGATTTTTGAGTCAGGGGTGCAGGCTGAAAAAAAGAGTGCTTGTGGCATTGTGAGCAAACAAAGCTTTTTCATGCTATTTAATTTCTTCTGTATTCAGAAGTCTAGGACTTTGTACATTCTTTGTGAAGAAACAAATCTGCATCAAAGGCATACCTGACTATCACAATTTCTATGCCCAAATGGAACATTTCCATGGCCCCAAACTTCCACTAGCCAAGAGGTTGAAAAGGGGCTCCACTTCTTTTGCAGTAAGTTAGTAGGCAAGCCAGTGAATAGTTTATGGCTATGTCTTCACTGCAAGAAAAATGTGTATTTACAGAAAGTTAGCTATTTTGATGTAAAATTCTAGCCGAGACAAGGCTCTGTAGTTTTTACTTTGATACAGTTAGATGAGGCCAGCCCCAACTGGGGAAATGGGGGCCATTGTGTTGACTTTAACTAGCCACATCAAAGTAGTAATTACATGTGTTGTGAGATGCTACCGGTGTGGTGCTCTGCTTTCTCCTACATTGATATCACTCGGCTGGGTGCATGTGTTCCCTCTGTGTGCTGCCCCAGCTCTGCGCAGATAGCTGACCCAGCAGACCCGAAGAGAACCCCCAATAACCACAGAGTCTAGTAAGATGCAAAATCACGTCGAGTAGGTTTATTGCGACCTCGGACACAATTGCGGTTCCCTGTAGGTTTCTGAGCCTAACTCAGGGCATACTATGAGAAAGTGCCTCTTAGCAAGGACCCGGCTCAGTGGTGGGACTTTCCACTGCCCCTCTGGCCGGACAAAGACACCACCCCAGGGATACATTCTTATACACTGGTACAAACAAATTACACATCACTCCTGACGCACTGAGGTGCAACCCCTCTACGTAGCAAGGTACAACCCCTCTAGGTAGCAAGGTGCCGCCTCTCACCTTAAAAAGAAGAACAGGAGTACTTGTGGCACCTTAGAGACTAACAAATTTATTAGAGCATAAGCTTTCGTGGACTACAGCCCACTTCTTCGGATGCATCCAATAGAAGTGGGCTGTAGTCCACGAAAGCTTATGCTCTAATAAATTTGTTAGTCTCTAAGGTGCCACAAGTACTCCTGTTCTTCTTTTTGCGGATACAGACTAACACAGCTGTAACTCTGAAGCCTCTCACCTTGTACATGTTCGTTTGATCAAAACAATTCTATCCATCATTTTACCCTTTTGCCCCTGTCATTGGGATGGGTCGGCTTGTTCCATGTTATCTGTGGAATGTTCCAGTATAGTGTATGTTCTAATATCTGGTGTCCAGTACCTTTTAGGTATGTCTCTTTTTGCAGCATCAGCCCTTTCCTTGCCAGCTTCTGTGAGCAGGGCCTGCCTCTGGCTCACAGCTTAACTTTGCTTTATGTTAGCAAAGTTTTGACCATTACTTTAGTTCAGGCCTTAGGCCTCATACCAGGCCTCTGATACCAAGGTTTATCTCTCAGGGCCTCCTCTTACTACAACATGTGCCTATCTCTGCAAAGATTTTATATCAAGATAGCAAATTCAAGTTAGTTATCTTGATATAAAACCCCTTTTTATTACACTTTGTAGCCTAAAAGCATCAGGGAAGCTATCCCGCAAATTTGAGGATTATAAATAACAACTGCAAAACAAGGAAGTGGGTGAAATGGGTCATGGATTCACTGATTTATGAGTTATTAGGCTAACCAAATCCAAGAATGATGCAAGGAGAGATGACAGACCTGACCAGAAAAAGCTTGAAGCACGGGCAACCACTGTTATGGAGACAAGAATGGCAAAAAGAGCCTAACAGCCCAGCTGACCACTAGTTACGGTCTACCATGATATCCTGTCTGGAAGGAAGAAAGGCAAAAGTAGACTTTGACATACTCATGCCCATAAACAAGTTCCTACAAATATTTAAAACTCACATGTAGCAGCAGTTCTTATTCAGCTAGGAGCTACAATATCAACTCTGAAACTGCTACAGCTTGATTCCTGCTTGTGAGAGTAGTCTCAATGCAGGTTGATGTTAGTATTAAGATACTCTGTACCCATAAAAGGCAATTTTTTAGCTAAAATTAAGACTAATATATTTGTTGATATGTCTTGTTTTCTGTAACTATTTTACTATATTTATATCTAATCACTTATATTGTCTTTTTAAACATTTATGAAATGTGTTACTGCTTGGGTGGTTGTCTCAGGATGTAGTATATGAGTTTTCTAACCAGAGAACAATAAAGAGACTATATTTTTGCTACTTAGTTGCTAGCAATAAATTGGAACTTGGTTTTTATCTTCATATAGAGTCTGGTGTCCTTTTCCTTGAAAGAATAAGAGTAGTGAAGTGATGGTTTTCTAAGGTCTTATTTAATTTGATTTTAAGCAGCCATTGCACTACAGCCCTCTCCCATTTTGACTTTTCTCTAGTCTCATGAGGGGGGGGTCTCATCACAACACCACCTAGTCTCCAGTCTGGCTTCAGGCGAGCTCCTACCTCAGCTTCCTTTCACTCAGGTTGGATCTCCTGACCTTCTAGCATGGTTTGGTTGCTGCAGTGACTTGGTCCTCTGGGTAAGTCATTAAAGAAGGAAGTCCACCCCTGTAGGCTATCCAAGTCCAAAACAAACACAAAAACAGTCTTCCATGTTCACTCCTGGTCTTAAACTGGGCCTACTCCCTCCTAAGAGATTGTCTTTTCTCCTCAGCCCCTCCTGGGCACCTTAAAGTCTCTCCTAAGCTCCAAACCTCATGCTATCTTCCCTAAAGTATCACTTTGACTTTCCCTATGCTTCTCTCTTATCTCCACCCCAGGCGGCCTGATTTGGTTACATAACCTGCCTGTCATGTGTCTTTACTCATTTTCCCCACCTGGGGAAGTGAGTTAAGCATGTTACAGGTGGGGCAGTGCCCAGCTCTCCTTAAAGAGCCAGTCAGCCTGTGCCAAGTCTTTATCATAAACTCAGCATAGTTAAGTGGAAGTCATCATGGTTCCAGGGAGTCAGTTGGAAATCTTACCTCCCAGTTCCCTGCTTGGTGTTTTTCTTCTTAAGGGAGGTGGAAGCCTGACTGATGGCGGGGTCATGGCAGAAGCTGCTGCCACCATGGAAGGAGCTTTCTGGGAGGGCTCTTGCCCTTTTTCCTACCCTGGTCCTTTTTGATGATTGAGGGGGGGCTCCCTTGGTAGTGGTAGGACTTTTAGCAGCAGGGTCCCTGCTGCTGCCATTGTCCCAGTGTTGGTGGTGGTAGCCACAGGGGTGGATGGGAGAGAAAACCAAGATGGGGCAACAGTGGTGACTGGGGAACCTCCCCCTGAATCTCTTCCCTCTCTTTCCCCCATGGATGCAGCCACCAGAGCAGAAGCTTCACATGTGACAGAGTTGGGATCCGCCATTGAGGACAGGTGATGGGAACAGCCACAGGAGTGGGGGCTGGGGGGAAGAAATTATTAATGGGGGGAGGAGGGAAAATGGATGCTAACTATTCCTCCTCACTAGGCTATGAGTGGCAGCAGGATGGTGCAAACAGAAAATGGTGGAATTAAAACAAACCAACAAAGAAGTTGGGGGGTCACAGCAGGCAGTTTTGGGTAAACTAGCTCCACCAGCTGCACTGGGAGCAATGGGCAGATGTAGGTGTGAAGGGTGCAGTGGATGGGGAGGGAGTGAAAACAAAATGGGGGTGGAGAATCACAAGCACTGGGAATGCGCAGGTGCATAAGGCAGGTGAGGATAGTGAAGGTAGAGAACATACAGTAAGGGGAAGGGGCTTGGACTGGCAACAAAGTAGCAAGAGGAGGGAAACTGGGCAGGATGGGAGAGGTAGGTAACAAACAATAAAGGGGAAACATAGGTGGGGTGGTGGCCAGGGGAGGCAGGTAACAAACTGGAAGGCAGTCAACTGTGAGGTGAGGGGGACCATGCAAGATGGGGGGGACGAATTGCAAGGGGGGAGGCCACTGGGGGACCAGGTGACATGGGGGAAGCAGCAAACTGCAAAGGGGGGAAAGAATGGCATGGGAGGAGTCTGGGGAGAGGCAAGATGAGCATAAGGGGTGGCCCATCAGCCCAATGCTAACTGACCGAAACAGGGTGGGGAGGGGGAAGTCCAAGAGGTCAGGTGATTTCTGCGTGTCCTGCTGCTGTGGTTGCCCAGGATGGCTCCAGACTCTCCTGCTGCTACTGGTAAGCTGGAAAGCTTGGGAGCAGCCTTGTCGTACAGATGGTGTGGGAGTGAGGATCCAATGGACAGTTAATTTTTCACTCCAAGTAAAACTGGAATGGGTAAAGAATGTGGTCTATTTTCTTGGCAGCTGCTCAGGCGGTGGGGGACAGTCCCTGAGATTTCACTGTCTGAGGAGGAATTAAGCCCCAGTGAATTCCTTCTCACTGAGCGATGCCTGTGCCTTCCACAGCTGCAGTATAATAACAATGTATCTTATAAATATCTATTTACTCTATAGCCTCCGCTCAGATATATCCCAGCATTCAAATCGCAAGATACTAAAAGAGGCTGAATAGCACCTTTAGTTTGGGGGCCAAGTGCTATGGCAACCATTTTTTATGCTATTTGGAATTTGGTATTTATACATACTAACAAAAAGCTGCTTTAAGCTATTCTGCTTTGAAGGACTCATTACTGCTTACTCAATTGGCTGGCTAGCTTTCTGCAAGTCATTGAGTCAGAGAGTGAAAAATACCCCAGCAGTCCTCTACTTCCTTAGACTGACTTACTCCGACTCATACCCACTTACCAACGTGTAACTTAATTGCATCACCCCCTTTCACAACACCTCTGAATTTAGGCCATTTGAGTCTGAGGGCTTGTCTACACTTAAAATGCTACAGCTGCACTGCTGTAGTGTTTCAGGGTAGATACTACCTGTTGCCAATAGGAGTGGTTTTCCCATCACTGTAGATAATCCATCTCGAGAGCAGTGGTTGGGGACAATTGTTATAGTGGGAATGTTGAAGGCGGAAACCACATATTTGGGTTGTTATTACTACTTCAAGCCAGGGGGCATGGCATCGCCCCCAGCACCTCTAGTTCCAGTACCTATGCTCAAGAGGCACTAGCTTGCTCGATGGAAGAATTCTTCTGTTGATCGGTGCTGGCTACACAAGGATTTATGCTGGTTTAACAACACCACTCAAAGGTGTGGATTTTTCATACCCCTGACTGATGTAGTTAATCTGATCTAATTTTCTAGTGTAGACCAGGCCTGAATTGATACTCTCATGCCAAGGGGACCACACAGAAGTGTACCAAGAAAACCAACTAACAGGAGGATGTAAGAATGCATAAGTTCAAGTAGGACTTCTCCCCTCCTTTTACTCACACTTCCTTTCTTTACAGTGTGTACATTATACCATCTTAGAGTCACTTATGCTTTGGGCATGAACGTACTACAGCATGAGTATAAGGAGATCTAACTTCTACATCACCTCTGAAATTGGGGGTGAATGTTACTAATATAGTGTATGTTTCCAACTTTTCCCTTTACAAACACTGACGATTAGTCTGTTGAAAAAATGATTTTTAAGATGTGGGGTTATATAGTGCCAGCAATTTTTCAGCAAAACTCCCCACTGATTTCAAACACTAGGGAGTTCTGCCTGAAAACTGATGGTATAAAGCAGCCCATTGAAATTTAAAAAGGAGAAATAGTTTAATACAGAGAAGCAGATGACTGAAATAACTTTCTTTTTCATGAATCAAGCTGAAAACAAAATGCCTAAAACCTCCATACCCAACAAACATGATTTTTTGCTTTATCATTGTAAGCTGTTTAAACATGGTCCATATTTGGTCCCTCCAATGCAAAGCTCAGTTTCAAAATTCTGTTCTTAGTTTCCCCATGTAGGAATTCAATGTAACTCCATTATAGTCAATAGACTTGTTCTTCAGTTACACCAGTTTAGTTGTAAGCAGAATCTGGCCATAAAATCTAATCATATTATCCTAACTATGGTTTCTGTCTTCTTTCCCACTGTTACAAAATATTTAACTTTTTTTTTTTTAAACAAGAATGTCCTACT
Source organism: Trachemys scripta elegans (assembly GCF_013100865.1). Taxonomy (NCBI): domain Eukaryota; kingdom Metazoa; phylum Chordata; order Testudines; family Emydidae; genus Trachemys; species Trachemys scripta. The sequence goes on from NC_048303.1 coordinate 81,284,962, forward strand.
TGACAACTGCGCTGTTCTTTTTGCTGGTATATGAATGACATCCTAATCTTAACCGCATGACCCTGAAATAAAACTCCGTAGGTCCAGCTTTCATAGGGGCAGCCATAGTGTTCTGCCTTTTCTTCTTTTTTAAGCTCAGACAAGGCAAAGAAATAATTCTTCAAAAATCTGAAAAAAACATTGAATCAAAATGGAAAATGCACAAAAGGTAGTGGGTGGAAATTTAATTGAGATATCATTCCAGTGCTCATGAGAGAACCTAAGGAGATTAAACTCCTTTTCACACTAACCGAATATGGTCCTTCAACATGCACAGTAACTGGATCTTTTTTATATTAGTATATAAGAGCTCAGTTGTTCAAGTAGGGTTGTATTGTTGCTATGATCCTGCTCATGTGGTTCAGGCTTTATTCAGCAGACTGGTCACATTCCTTTAAACTGTTGCATAATAGAAAGCAGCTGCTGATTGCGCTGTTGAACATTTTGCTGTTCTTCTTTTAGCCTCTCCTGATCATGAAGAATCTCTTCCTACAAAAGGCAGGAGACCACGCTTTAGATGAAACATCCAGTCCTGGCAACTAATATAAAAAATGAGTTAAAATATACCACCACCTCCCCCCCCCCCCCCCCCCCCAATCAAAAAAACCCATAAGTGCTAGAGAGCCACAGCTATGACCAGACTCTCTCTTTCAGTCAAGTAAAATTCAAAAACCAAAACAAACAAAATCCAACTAGCTCACTGCCAAGTGGGAAAAAATAATTTAGGGCCAGATCAAACTGAAAATTCAAGGGCTTGCCATATAGATTGCAGGAATTTGTCCCCTCTCATGGCAGGGGTTTGGGGCTTGGAGTAGGCAGGGAGTGAAGCCTCCCTATTTAATAAATCCAATGAATCCCCAGGAAAAAATACTTTCAGATCCCCGGTGGCAAAAAAAAGCCCAGATGGATGGCTGCTTCCTGTGTTTCTCTATTACCCCTTCCCCTTTAGTAACACAGCTCCAGCAGGCTGAGTTCCCCTGAGGCTACTTAGTAGAAACCTGAGAGAGGGGACCCAGCAAGAATTATTACGTTTCTAACAGCATTACCTCCAACTCTAGTTTCTGCATGGAAATCTATGGGCTGAGCAGAGGATGATTCCACAGAGAGCATCTAGTTCCCATGAAAGCTATTGAGTACTTCTCTTTACCTACCAACCAACTCCCTCTCATGCCTTATCAGTAAGGCCAAAATTTCAGAAACTTTCAGCCAAATGCTCTATATTTTCTGAGCATAAGTGGGCCTTGCTCAGACATGTTGTACAGCAGAATTTATAACTACCATCTATTATTCCTTAGTCAAACCCCAATTCTAATGGGGGTTCTGTCTGAGTAGGGGCTCAGAACCATGTTCTTCCCAAACTGTTTTTTATGTCAGCAGCAGAAGGAATCTCCAAGTTTCAGCTGTGGAGTTCCCCTAGGGTGACCAGGTGTCCTGATTTTATACAGATAGTCCTGATTTTGGGGTCTTTTTCTTATATAGGCTCCTATTACCCCCCACTCCGGTCCTGATTTTTCACTCTTGCTGTCTGGTGGCCCTAAGTTCCCCCCTCACTGTAGCTTCAGAAGGCTGGGCTTGCTCTCCCCTTGTGTAATGGTTGCAGTGAGGGTTTGGTCTCCTGACTTCCTGAGATTTCCAGAAGCCCAGGGTCCCATGCAGCCAATGCACAGGGCCCCTCTCCCTGCCAGTTTCTTATTCAGGATCCATTCTACCGCTGGCTGACACCCCCTGCAGCTTCACAGTAGTAGCCATGAAGGAGAGTCCCTAGTTATTAATGTTAACGCCTGATTGGATAATCCATGGATTCAGCATGGCAGCACACTCCAGACTGCACCTGCTCCCTAGTTCTATCCTTGGCCCTACCTCCAAATACCTCAGAGGCCTGACCTGGCACAGTCTAGGAAAAAGGCTTCTGCAGTTTCCCTTATTGGGGGAGGAGAGGAGAACATACTGCAGAGCTGGTGCTGTCATGTTCTGTGGCCCTGACTCAGTTATAATCTGCTTGCACTCCTCTCTACTCGAAGCACGGGGGAGAATCTGGCTCTGAGTGAGGATGGCAGGACTGGGCCACTGAGGAGGAGGATAAAAAGAATGTTTGCATGCATTAAAAAACAAACAAAGCTACATTAATAAGGAAAATCATTGTGATAATTATTAAAACTGGCTCTATATGGACAAAATAATGTATTTTAAGTTTTTTAAATAAACTAGTATAGGGCAGGGGGGGTTGTTAACTATTTTAAAAGTAGACTTTTTTGGTTCAGTTCTTACCAGAGGAATTCTTAAAGATAAATCAGAACTAAAACAGAGCAATAGTGAAACAAAACATGTTTATCGTTCGTGCAAAAATTGATTGTTTGGTTGCTGGAAACATGTTTATGTATTTTAGCTACCGTAACTAAAAAGCTGAAGGGGAAAACAATTAAATTATTTGAAAGCAATTTAAAAATGTAATCCAGAACTAGCAGTCGGTGATTCATTTAACATTTCCTTCTAGAATACTTTGTGAACCGTGGTTTTGTTGTTGTTGTATCATCTTCATATGTCGTGTTCAAGAAAAAAAAAACACATTTTGCTTATTTCATTATTGCTATAAGAATTGTGCCCACAACACATATAGAAAGGATCCAAATGGACTCTCCAGTTATGCACACAGTTATATGTTACTTTGGAAAAAGTTTACCCTCAGTTTACATATTTCTTTCCTTTCCTTGTCATTTTCCTCTGCTCTGGCTTTGAGCCAGGCTTCATTTTGGGCCTTGTGCTTATCTAGCATCTCTTGCAGCTCCTGGTTTAAAAAGAAACAAAAATTAAAAGATGTGCTAAGTGGTACTGGCTTTAAAGTTGTCTATGTTCAATTACGGACATTAAAAGACAAGCCAGTATCTAGTCCAGTGCATCTTTCAGGAAATAGCTGTCAAAGGCATACTCACATCCTAGGATTCTTCCTAATTTCAGGACACGTTTAAATTTCTTCAGTCTCCCTAAGCTATATTTTGTTCAGTTTTCTGCTTAACCAGTGATAATAAAGAACATTGTTTTCTTTGACAAATGCAGTAAGCTATTATTTCTGCAGATGTTTCCTCATCTAAGTAAGTCTTGCTAATGTGAATAATAATACTTAGCAGGCCTATGCTTGCACCTGAATGGTGCTACTTGTGAGTGAAGTCCAATACCCCTTTTGTAGACTTTGACTCACATTGTGTGGGGCTAGCTTGGAGACCACTTCTACATCACAGAGAGGAAGGACAGGATGACCTGTCACGTCACTTACAGGGGACACCCACTACAGACAGTGTTCAAGGCTTAGATGGTCCAAGTAACAACTACTTGTGTGAACTGGGTTCTGCAGTACAGAGCCTGTAAATTGCACTCCAGCTTTGAAAAGTGCGTATACAAAATGGCACCTTTCTTACTTAATGGACCGGATTCCAGGGGATATTTAGTGTCACAGCAACTGAATTTACTGACTAAGATAAATCTGTACAACTTCTTACTCCTGTTAGCCCTGCAGAGCTAACAAAACTGAGAGAATGAGCTGATTTTATTCTGGCTCATGCATCAACAGAGTTGTTAAATATGTTCCAATTACAGGATCTCTGCGGCTGGTGATGTCTTAGCCAGTATGAGCTCAATTTGATTTTCAGGTTAAAGGCTGAGTTTGCAGACTTGGCAATTAGAACATATTTTTCTATTTGTAAATTGAGCAAATTTGTTGTAGAACAATTGAAATGCAATAAATATGAAGGCCCACGATCAAATACAAAGTCAACTTCCAGTGTAGCTCAACAATTTAAAGACAGAGCTGAATTTGGCTTGGTTTCCACTGAAATCAGTAGAGTTGTGCCAGCTTATGCCAATGGAGATGCCAGAAGTGGGGGCTGAAAGCTCTGAAAAAGAAAATAAATGGGGCTGGGAGAGCTGATGTCTGCTGCCCTTTCTCCAGGAAAGCTGGGACTTTTGTTACAGCCTGGGAATTGCTGGTTTTCTAGGGGAAAGCAGAGTGGAAGAGAAGCTCATAAAAAAGTATTGGGGAAGCCGGGTAGTTGGCTGAGCACAGGAGTGTCTGAATGAGGAGCAGGGGGTCAGAAGGAAGGAAGGAAAACTGCTTTTCAGTTTTTCACAAATATTAGTGAAAAATATTTTGTACAACACATCTGGATTTGATCCTGACTCAGAGTTTTACTCCTGCACTTTAAACTTTCACATTAAGAAAATCTACATTTCCTGGGATGATTTGCTCTTCAATAGTTGGTCCCACCTGTCACCTAAAACAATCTGTGATTTAGGAAACAAAGAGACTGCTATGCTGCTTGCTAATTAGCCAATCTTGTAAAAGGTTAAAAGGTGGATATTTTGTCTTTGTGTTCAAATAAACTCAAGTAATGGTTGTCTGATATCTATCAAGTATCCAAGTATAACACCCTCCTCTGCTTTGGAGACATGAATTTCTATATCATATGATGCTTTGTCAAGTTTCTTCCATATCTCTCCTGTTACATCTTTTTTTCTCTTTTTTCCTCCTCTTCCACCTCTATTTTTCTTTGCTTTGTATAGTTGCTGTGGGATAGCACAGTCTAATAAGTGAGCACTGCACTTTATCCCGCTGGCAATGAGATTTGAGCTCATTCTTAGCTCCTCCATTAATGAGTTCCAAAGCTTTGGGCCTGTTGCTAAGAAATCCTTCACTCTCACAAGCTTCACAGAGGGTGGCAGAGAAATGTAGTAGTTGAGGGAGATCATGAAGAGAAAGGTGTTCTGTGCAGTACAATATCTTGTACTGTTTCACTGGAGAGTTGTGATGGACTGAACATGTCAAAGTAATATTTATAATCTGAGGAGGGGGGAGTTTTAGTTTTAGAAAGATTCTTCCTCAGCCAGACCTTATTCAGTGAACAATTTGTATTGCCCATCAGAAGCCACTTTACTTGATGGGCAGACTGCTATGTGAAATACAGTCTTTCAAATGGGTAGTTAAACTTTTGAAAGGTGATGATTAAAGGCCACTGGATTCTCAATAGGACATCTCTCTGGCATTAGCTCAACAAAACTTTAGAGAAAACAGTAAGTCCAAAACCTATTGGGTAAAAAACTAAATAAGTACCTAAAAAGTTCTTAGGGGAAGACCTGAAGAAGAACTCTATGTAGCTTGAAAGCTTTGTCTCTCTCACCCAAGAGAAGTTGGAACTTGGTCCAATAAAAGATATTACCTCACCTATCATGTCTTGCCCATTATCTAGGGTGGCTACCCCCATTCTCCAAACAAGTCTCTCCTCCCCCCGCCCCCAATAACTTTTTAGGTATTTAGGTTTTTTTACACAATAGGTTTTGGACCTGCTGTTTTCTCTAAGGTTTTGTTGAGCTAATGCCTGAGAGATGTCCTATTGAGATTCCAATAGTCTTTAATTATCACCTTTCAAAAGTTTAACTACCCATTTGAAAGACTGTATTTCACAGAGCAGTCTGCCCATCAAGTAAAGTGGTTTTTGATGGGCAATACAAATTGGAAATATGAAGTTGCCACCCTCTAGAGTGGAGTCTTCTTTCAGGTCTTGAAGAAGAGCTCCATGTTGAGTCTCCAAAGCTTGTCTCTCTCACCACCAGAAGCTGATTCAATAAAAGATATTACCTCACCCACCTAGGACTGACATGGCTACAATAACACTAGATGATGGGAGGCATTGCTAGACAGGAAAGCTGCAGGGCAGGGAAAAGTGAGGTCCCTGAACAAAGGGAAGGGAGACTCTCTTTCACCTTGGAACAGGGTGGGGGTGGAACTCTGACTCTGGGCTCCGAGCAACACAGTGCTTTTTGGAACATGATGCAGAGAGCGTCTTACTTGATTTATCTTATGCAAAGTGTATGTCTAGGTATGTAACCAAACAATTTCTTTTTTGTTCTTACTCCACTTTCTCTCTGTTTTTAGTCAATTTTGTCCTCATTAAGAAAATTGCTGCTGTGTGTGGGGAAGGTTCACCCAGTCCATCCTGGTCCTGGACATGAAAAAGCATGCTGCAAACTCCAGCGAGGGATATGGAAGGAAAAAAGCATTCTGAAACCTAACCTCCCCACTCTCACCTCAGACAACAAGGCACAGGCAAGGGTTTCCACCCTGTGTTGTGTTGCAAAAGTCAGTGGCAGGCAAATACTTGGGGAATAGCTAACAATGACCAAGAAAGAGAAAAGTGGTGGTGCTGGTGTAAGGTAATAAAGGTTCCCACATTCTCTGTGAGCCAATATAGTGCACCGAGCACTGCTCTCAGTTGCCGGTCATGCTGAAGAAGAGGGCTACTGCATTCTGGACTAACTGAAGCTGTTTTAATATTGGAGTAGTGAGTTGGAATAGTCCATCGTGGAGGTGACAAAGGCATGGATTCTTATGGCCTGGTCTATATTAGGTAAAATGGGATGTAGTCTTATTGCTAGTTTTAGATGGATAAAGACATTTTTGTGGGTATCACTATCTCTGTGTCCAGCACTAGTGAGGAGACCAGGAGGAGTGCCTGAGGCTGCAGACCAATTTAACAATCTGGAGTCAGGCCATAGGGGTTTCTTTCAAAGTTTCCCCTTTTCCCACCAGCATTCCCTTATCTTGCCCAGGTTCAGCTTCACCCAGCTGCCTTTCATTTCTCTCAGCCAGACAGCACCATTTCCCAAATATCCTATGTGCATTTAAATAAAGAAGACATGGAGCTGAGTACCATGTACATCTTGCTGGCATTTGAGGCCATGACTATCTTTGGGCTCTACGGCAAGTGAGAGACCAGGAGTTGCTTAGGGCTGGTCTATACTGAAAATTTACGTTGGAATAGCTCCGCCTCTTCAGATCCCTGAGAGACGTAGCTCTGCCAATCTAACCCCTGGCGTAGAGTGTGCTAGGTCCATGGAAGAAATCTTCCATTAACCTAGCTACTGCCTCTTGGGGATGTGGATTAACTACAGCAAAGCAGATCCTCTCCCGTCATTGTAATGAGTGTCTACACTGAAGTGCTACAGTGCTGCAGCTCTGCTGCATTCGTGCTGCTGTAATGTTTTAACTATAGACATACCCTTTGATTTGTGAGCTCTTTGGAGCAAGAGCTGTCCTTTCTGAATGTTTGGAAAATGACCAGTATATAGTAGGCACTAATCTATCACAAATAAAGAATAAGGGCTAGTCTACACTGGCAACATTAAAGTGTTGCCATGGCAGCACTTTAACGTGCCTTGTGTGGTTGTAGCACAGCGCTGGAAGAGAGCTCTCCCGCAGCGCAGCGCTGAGTGCTCTAAATAAATCCCCTCCACGAGGGGCGTAGCTACCAGTGCTGGGAGCACAGTTCCCAGCGCTGGTGCACTGTCTACACTGGTGCTTTACAGCGCTGAAACTTGCTGCGCTCAGGGGGATGTTTTTTCACGCCCCTGAGTGAGAAAGTTGCAGTGCTGTAAAGTGCCAGTGTACACAAGCCCTAAGACATGAAAGGAGCACAAAATGGGAAGGAGGGACTTACAGACGCAGTGTGGTGTGGGTAGTGGTACTGTGGAGACTGTGTGCTGGGGACCAATGATGAGTCTCCTTCAGTTCTAGTCATAGAGGAATGGGCATTGGGCAAAGGAAAGACACAGATCAGTCTTAACTGCTTGCAAGATTTGTGGAGAAGGCAAATATTATAGATCAGGAGGTCAGTTCAGGCTTCCCACTAGCAGGCAACAGCTTAGATCTTCTCCCTTCAAGGAAAGCAAATGCCTTGACAGGCCTTACAGGACTAGAGGGAGGAAGCAGCTGAATACACTGTAAATAACTTGCTTTTCAAGGCAACCCTGCCTGTCAAGTTTCTCCCAAAATTTTGAGTCATCTCCATGAGGGATAAAACTAGGTAAAATAATCTGTTGCAACCAGGCTGGAGGCAAGAGATTCTGAGCACAACTTCATCATATATATGGGTGAGATTCTTGGATAGATTTAGTTTCTAAGGTGCCACAAGTACTCCTGTTCTTTTTGCGGATACAGTCTAACACGGCTGCTACTCTGAAACCTTGGATAGATTTGTGCCTGGATTGCCATAAAGCAAATGAATTTGTTGCTGCCTGCAGTACTGTTCTGAAAAGGATTGGATGTGGAGAGCCTTGATTAGCATCTCTAGGTTAGCAGAAAGAGCAGACCAAGGAAAGAAAATGCTGTGAATTACCAGGAATTAGGGACCAGGGAGAGAGCAGTAGGGTCAAGATCTAGAGACACCCTACATTTTAAATGTCCAAAATCAGGCACCTAAACTCTAAGTGGTAGGTGAAAGCATCCTTTATAGAAAGCTATCAAAATGAAAGATTTAATCTAATAACAAATATATGTAGATGCTGCTACATGACAGAGAGGAATCTCAATCCTACAAAACAGGAGAAGCAGAATAGAATGTTACAGGAAAAACAGACTATTAATCTTTCAGAAGAACAGCAGGATGTCTTGGAATTTGGTAGCCAAGGGACATAACAGCTGGCTAAGTTATGTAGAGACATATTACAACGCCTGTGTAGATCTAACACTTTCCCACAGTGTAATTTGATGGTTACTACGTTTTCTGTCTTATCTCTTGCACACTTACAGTGGGGACAGATTCACTCCTCCTTTGGGGATAGGGTACAGGTGCAAAACAGGTGCCCACATGTCATGGTGATAAAAACAAAAATAGAAAAGTTCATCCCTTACACCTGCAAAAGCAGCAACAACGGAGGGGGGATTTGCTCTGGAAAGGTAGGCAGCAGTGCAACTGCTATCCTCAGCAGTTCTTCCAGAGAAAAACAGCTTTAAATTACTGTTGGGGCAGTACAGGAGCTCCTCTGCAGGAAACTGCTTAGAAGAGACACTGAATCCTTACAACTCTCAGCTGATCTGTCCCTGCTCTCTCCTATGGTGGCCATTTCCACTTTTGGGGCAATGTGAGTTCCTGAAAGGTGCTGTGCCCCAGCTCCAAGTGGACTTCCTATTTCCAGGGGCCTGCAGCCTAGTGAATCTGGCCCAAGATGTTTGTGAACTTGCCCTTGTTTCCATTCTTGAAAGTAAAAGAAATGATGCAGTCTCCATTTCTGATTTATTGCCAGATAAGATTTTTATAGCTGGGAAAATGAAGTGGGGGAGAGGGCAGCTCTGCAGGCTAATCCCCATTCCCTTTTTTATCCTGCAACTAGCCGTTTAAAAAAAGATTTGGTTGTTCCCCATGTAGGTACTTCCTAGACTGTAATCAAGTCACTTCTTAACCTTCTCTTTGTTAAACTAAATAGATTGAGCTCTTTGAGTCTATCATTATAAGACATGTTTTCTCATCCTTTAATAATTCCTGGGGCTCTCTTCTGAACCCTCTCTAATTTATCGACACTTGAGTTGTGCAAGTTGAGCCTAGTTAGCATCAAGAGATGTTTTAACTTTTGTGTCCCCATACTTTGCTAATATGTAATTGCTGAAGAAATAAATTCCATCTATGAACATGCAGCCACTTTTTCACCATATCTTTTATAAATACAGAAACCCACCTGCTGTTGATATCTGAACTGTTTGTTGTAAGCCTCCTTTTCTTGTTGGAAAGCAATTGTGGCCTGAACTAATTCAGCTTTCTCACTGTAAAGTAAATTGGGGGGAGGAGAAAATATGTTTAGTAAAAACAAACAAGTCATGAAATTACCAAATTAAAAAGGCCTGTTTTCCAAGGATGTTGGTGGCTTCAGTTATTTTAAAAACACAATACGCCATTTTAAATATAGATTTTAAATGTAAATGGAATTATTTGATCAGGTCTGTGATGGAATACCAGGTGTTAGAGGTCTGTGGTTTAGGAGGGCACACTTCTAGAGCAGCCCCTAAACATGCCTAGTTTCCACACAAATTTCCAAGTGGAAATCTGCCCGGGAATTAATGTCGCTCCAAACTTCCTTCCTTCACTCCTTTTATCCCCTGGGTGGAGGTATGTGGGGAGACTACAGACGCTGAGGAGGAGAAGCAATAGCAAAAAGAACAGCTCCTTAAGGAATCATACTGCACAGAGTTGAGGATCCAGGATACTCCAGGGAGGATCTAGTTTTCCATGCTACAACACAGGATCCAAGGGTTGCAGCCTGTTCTCCTTGAGGAACCTTAAGTGAGGCCTCAGTAGGCCTCATTCAATTGTCAGGTTAGAGACCCCTTTCCCTTGAGGCTAGGGTGATCAGATGTCCTGATTTTATAGGGACAGTTCTGATTTTTGGGTCTTTTTCTTATATAGGCTCCTATTACCCCCCACCCCCATCCCGATTTTTCACATTTGCTGTCTGGTCACCCTACTTGAGGCAAAAAGAGAAAGGACATGCCATAATGTGAACATGGTGGAGTTTCTAGCAGGATAAGTTTCAAAAATGTGAATTTAGGCATTTTTCCCAGGTCTCATGGCAATATTCTCATGCAGCCTTGTTGATGAAGGCCCCAATTCTGCATGTGCTTAACTTTACTACTCTGAATTGCCCTTTATCTTCAGTAGGGCTACTCACAGTACAGTTAAATTAAGCACATGCATAAATGTTTGCAGGATTAGGATCTAAAGCCTCAGTTCCGCAATGAACTCTATGCAGGTGTGTAGCGAGGCGATGTGGTCCCCCACCGTCTCAGAGAGGGACGAGCCCCTCTGGACACCAAAGTGGGCAGAGCCAGCGAGTCCTGCACCCTCCCCCCAGAGGTCAAAGTGCAGGACAGGAAGTATAAAAGCCCAACCCCAGAGCTCACTGCAGAAGCAGCCACTGGAGAGGCCAGATGCCTGTGGCCTAGCTCCCAGTTGGGAGACCCCGGCAACCGGTGGCAGACCCGAAGACTGGCCCGCCCAACCAATGCCTGACGCTGACCAGAGCCTGGAGGAGCTGCCAAGCCTACCCCTTGCCAGTTACCCTGAGAAACCCATGGTACTTGAACCCCTGGAGGACACCGTCCAGACCCAGGTACCTCTAGAGGGAGAGTTAGGAAGTGGCCCCGGGGGCAGCCAACTGTAGTCTAGCTGCAGCACTGCCAGAGCCTATGTCAGTGTGTTGCGGCCAGGATCCCCACTGACACAGCAGTGGGTCCTCTGCCGCTGCTAAGGCCCTGGGCTGGGACGCAGTGGAATGGGAGGGCCTGCGTCCCCCCTGCCACCCAAATTCTGGGTGGCAGTCTCCCCCTCTCCCAGGCCCCTCCGAGCCGAGAGCCTGGGCTGGTTGTTTACCTGCCTTTGCTCAGCCCGTGTCTGAGGGCCTAAGCCACTGACTCTCTGTGGCCCTGCCCCGACCCAAGGCCGGGGCCTGCTAATTATATAAACTGTTGCTCAGCTCCTGCCTGAGGACCTGAGCCCTGGACTCACTATTGCCGCCGACCACGGGCCGGGCACGAATAACTGTCTGTGTTCGCCTCTACTGCTGCCACGGCGAGAGACTCCCATGGCCAGGCTAATTCCCCATCAACAACTGGAAGGAAGTACCGAAGCGGTGTGGTCCCCCGCCGCCCCGGAGAGGAACGAGCCCCGGCCAAACCCCTCATACAAGGTGGCTCCTCATTAAAATCAATGAAGCTCCTCAAACGGGCAAGGATCCATCCACAAAGTCAATTGTAGGATCAAAGCCAGAAGCTTGAACTATAGCCGTCCCTTATAGGTGCTGTGATAGTTACAAATACATCTATATTGTTGATTAAAGTAGAATCTATGCTTTTATAGTTCCTTGCTTGAACTCCCTACAAAACAAAGCAAAATATAAAATAATAATTATATTTTTAATGGTCTCGTTTGTGTGTGGTAACAAAGTAAACTCTTGCCATACAGTGAGAAAGATTTAAATTTTTGCAAGAAGAGAGTAATCTTTATGTATTTCTAACTATCTGATGAAAGCTTACTATCATAATTCTAAGAAACTCTGCATTCCAAAATGGAGGCTCTTAATTCCAAAATGAACCAAAAAAACTCTCTCTCAGTTCCAGTGCTTTTTCTGTCCTAATTTCTATTTTTCCTAAAAAGATTTTTGAGAACATTAAAATCGTTATGAAGTGTAAACCAATTTTAATGGTACAGCATTTTTAAAAACAGATTTGTAGTTTTTAAACATATTTTTAAAGTTACTTTTAACAATATTTTTATTTCTTTCTGTGGCCTTGTTTAGAAAATGGGATGTTTAAGATAGCTTTTCTGTAACAATAAATATATAATAGAATCTTGTAAGGGATATATAGAACAGATATCCCTTGAATGATCAATACTTTCTGATTCCTTCTGGCCCTCAGAAATTAAAAAAAACACACCTCTGTTTATCACAAAATAGAATCCACCTAAGAAGTAAAGACACTAAGAAAATGGTTCACATCATTTGAGACACTTTATCTAAGCACCCACAGATCAGCCTAGGACAGGAGTGCCTCTTGCCAAGAATAGAAACTAAAATGGCTAAATGAGAGTATTGTCTAGGCTATTAACAAGAATCTTTCATACTTTGCATATAAATAAAACCTCTTTCTCCTACCCAACCTAGCCCAGAAGAACACTAAGAGCTTGTCTATGCTGGTACTTTACAGAGCTGCAACTTTCTTGCTCAGGGGTGTGAAAAAACACCTCCCTGAGCACAGCAAGTTTCAGTGCTGTGAAGTGGTGAGTGGTTTTTTTTTTTTTTTTTAAGAGCGCTGGGAGAGCTCTCTCCCAGTGCTCTGCCACAACTACACAAGCCACGTTAAAGCGCTGCCGCAGCAGCGCTTTAGCGTTTTAGTGTAGACTAGCCCTAAGTTACCAAGTTGTATGCAGTGTTGTTGTAGCTGTGTTGGTCCACACCCCTGAATGGCATAGTTAAGCTGACCTAACCTCTAGGGCAGACAGCGCTAGGTCGAGAGAAGAATTTGTCTGTTGAGCTACCTACCGTCTCGCAGGGAGGTGGATTACCTACACCACTTCTTCAGATGCATGGGGTGAAAATTTTTGTTCAAGTATAGCTACACGAACACACCCCTAGAGCCCTGACCAGGGATATTCTATCTGCTACCCAGGATCCATAAACCTGGAAACCCTGGACGCCCCATCATCTCAGGCATCGGCACTCTTACAGCGGGATTATCTGGCTATTTGGACTCTCTCCTCAGACCCTATGCTACCAGCACTCCTAGCTACCTTCGAGACACCACCGAGTTCCTGAGGAAACTACAATGCACTGGTGATCTTCCTGAAAACACCATCCTCGCCACCATGGATGTAGAAGCTCTTTACACCACATCCACATGAGGATGGACTACAAGCTGTCAAGAACAGTATCCCTGATGAGTCCACCACACACCTGGTGGCTGAGCTTTGTGACTTTGTCCTCACCCACAACCATTTCAGATTTGGGTACAACTTATATACGTTCAAGTCAGTGGCACTGCTATGGGTAACCTCATGGCCCCACAGTATGTCAACATTTTTATGGCTGACTTAGAACAACGCTTCCTCAGTTCTCGTCCCCTAACACTCCTCCTCTACTTGCGCTACATTGATGACATCTTCATCATATGGACCCCTGGAAAGGAGGCCCTTGAAGAATTCCACCTGGATTTCAACAATTTCCACCCCACCATCAACTTCAGCCTGGACCAGTCCACACAAGAGATCCACTTCTTGGACACTATAGTGCAAATAAGTGATGGTCACATAAACACCACCCTATCACCGGAAACCTACTGACAGCTATACTTACCTACATCCTCCAGCTTCCATCCAGGACACACCACATGATCCATTGTCTACAGCCAAGCCCGAAAATACAACCGAATTTGTTCCAATCTCTCAGACAGAGATACATACCTACAAGATCTTTATCAAGCATTCTTAAAACTACAATACCTACCTGGGGGAAGTGAGGAAACAGATTGACAGAGTGAGACGGGTACCCAGAAATCACCTATTACATGACAGGCCCAACAAGGAAAATAACAGAACACCACTGGCCATCATGTACAGCCCCCAGCTAAAACCTCTCCAGCACATTATCAACGATCTACAACTTATCCTGGAAAATGATCCCTCATTCTCACAGACCTTAGGAGGCAGGCCAGTCCTTGCTTACTATCAGACCCCCAACCTGAAGCAAATACTCACCAGCAACTAAACACCACACCACAGAAATACTAACCCAGGAACCAATCCCTGTAGCAAACCTCATTGCCTACTCTGTCCCCATATCTACTCTAGCGACAACATCAGAGGACCCAACCACATCAGCCACATCATCAAGGGTTCATTCACCTGCATGTCTACTAATGTTATATATGCCATCATGTGCCAGCAATGCCCCTCTGCCATGTACATTGGCCAAACCGGACAGTCCTTACATAAAAGAATAAATGGACATAAATTGGACATCAGGAATGGTAACATACAAAAGCCAGTAGGACAACACTTCAATCTCGCTGGACATTCTATAACAGATTTAAAAGTAGCTATACTTGAACCAAAAAACTTCAGAAACGGACTTCAAAGAGAAACAATAGAACTAAAATTCATTTGCAAATTGAACACCATTAATTTGGGTTTGAATAGGACTGGTAGTGGCTGGCTCATTACAAAAGCAGCTTTGCCTCTCCTGGAATTGACACCTCCTCACCTATTATTGGGAGTGGACTACATCCACCCTGATCAAATTGGTCCTGTCAACACTGGTTCTCCACTTGTGAGGTAACTCCCTTCTCTCCATGTGTCAGTATATAATGCCTGCATCTGTAATTTTCACTGCATCTGAAGAAGTGAGGTTTTTTACCCACAAAAGCTTATGCCCAAATAAATCTGTTAGTCTTTAAGGTGCCACCAGACTTCTTGTTGTATATGTGGAAAAAATCTCTTGTTCTATTGTAAATCATAAATAATTTGAAATGCTAATGTATAATCAAAGAATGTATGCAGTGTCCCCTTCAGATTTAGAAGATTATGGGATTTTGTTTGTTTTCTTTGTAAATCATTGTTGTATTCTCAAAGTAATAGCAATTGTCTGGCACAAATAATTCCTAGAGCATATCTTTTAGAAAGATATCCAATCTTGATTTAAAAATTGCCAGTGATGGAGACTCCACTAGAACCCTTAGTAAATTGTTCCAATGGTTAACTACTCTCACTGTTAAAAATACATGCCTTATTTCCAGTTTGAATGTGTCTAGCTTCAACTTCCAGCCATTGGATCGTGTTAGACCTTTCTCTGCTACACTGAAAAGTCCATTATTAAATAGTTGTTCCCTATGCAGTTACTTAAAGGCTGTAACCAAGTCACCCCTTAACCTTCTCTTTGTTAAGCTAAAAAGATCAAATTCTTTGAACATGTTTTCCAATTCTTTAGTCATTCTTGTGACTCTTCTCTGAACCTTCTCCAATTTATCAACATCCTTCCTGAATTATGGGAACCATAACTGGACACTATTACATCAGCAGTCTCACAAGTGCCAAATACAGCAGTAAAATAAACTCTCTATTCTCTTTACTCGAGATTCCCCTCTTTATGTATCCCAGGATTGCATTAACTCTTTTGGACACAATGTTATGCTGGGAGCTCATATTTAGCTGATTATCTACCAGGACCCCCAAATCTTTTTCAGAGTCACTGTTTCCCAGGATAGAGTTTCCCATATGGTAAGTATGGCCAATATTCTTTGTTTCCAGCTACATTCATTTACATTTAGCTGTATTAAGACACACATTATTTGCTTGTGCCCAGTTTACCAAGTGATCTAGATAGCTCTGTATCAGTGACCTTTCCTCTCCATTATTAACCACCTCACCAATTTTTGTGTCTTCTGCAAACTTTTATATTTTCTTCTCGGTCATTGATAAAAACGTTAAATAGCATAGGGCCAAGCAGGACCACACTGGAAACAGGCTGGCTCAATGACGATTCCCATTTATAGTTACATTTTGAGATCTATCCTTTAGCCAGTTTTTAATCCATTTGATGTATGCCATGATAATTGTATATCGTCCAAGTTTTTTAATCAAAAATATTATGTAGTACCAAGTCACACTCCTTACAGAAATCTAAGTACATAATGTCAACACTTGACCTGTATCAACCAAACTTGTAATCTCATCAAAAAGATATAAAATTGGTTTCACAGGAGCTATTTCCCATAAACCTATGTTGATTTGCATTAATTACATTACCTTCCTCTAATTATTTATTAATTCAGCCCCATATCATCACTCCATTATCTTGCTTGGGATTGACATCAGGCTGACAGGCCCACAATTACCTGAGTCACCCTGTTTATCCTTTTTAAAAATTGGCACCTTAGGTTTTTTCCATTCTTCTAGAACTTTCCCAGTGCTCAAAGAATTGTTGAAAAGCAACATTACAAGTCCAATGAGCTCCTCAGCCAGTTCTTTTAAAACTCTTGGATGCAATTTCTCTGGACCTGCTGATTTTAAAATGTCTGACTTTGGAGGCTTCTCTTTAACATCCTCTAGAGATACTTGGAAAGAGTGTTAGGACCATATAATGAGACTGCATCATCTTTTTTTCCTTCAAATACAGAACAAAAATACTTATTGAACACTTTCTTTTTTTGCTTTTTATGCATTATTATTGACAGTTCTTTCATTTCTAGCTAATAATGAACCAATACCATTGTCAGGATTCTTTTTGTTCCTAATATATTTTTAAAACTCCTTATTGTCCTTGTCTGTTGACCATACATTTCTCCTTGTGTCCCTTGGCTTTCCTTATCAATTTTCTACAATTCCTAACTTCTGACTATCAACTCCCCCTTTCTTCCATTCATTATATATTATTATTTTATTATTTTTATAGCTGCCTTCACTTCCCTTCTAAACCAGGTTTTTTTTGTTTTGTTTTTTAATCCGCACAGCTTTCTTCCTCAATTGTGGGATTGTGGCTTTTTGGGCATCTAGTAAGGCATTCTTAAAGGATGCACATTATCATGCACATTTTTCTGATTAAATTCTTTCTACCAGCTGAGTCAGCTTAGCCCTATTAAAGCACCATATATAAAGTCCAGATTCTGTTTGCACATTATAAATATGATCAATTCATGGTCACTTTTACACTAAGCTACCAATAACTTTTAGTTCTGTAGTCTTTTCCTCTTTACGTTAGGACAAGGCCTAATATAGAATTCCCCCATGTCGGCTGTAACACTTTTTGAGTTAGGAAACTGTCAGCTATAATGTTTAGAAATTCCAAGGATTACTTAAAAGGGGTGGGGAGAAGGAGAAGGGATCCCAATTAATAGTAGGGGCTAATAATGAAGAACAATCCTTGAAATGAATCAAGCTTGAAAAGCCTCCGATAAGAAATGGATTAAAAAAATTTGTTATATACCGGTGCCATCTACTGGATACCAATGAAAGCATTAGAGAAAATAAGAGCTGAAATCTAAGCACTTACTTGGCATGTATCAGGAATTCGAGGGTGATCCCTTCCAATTATTCCTGAAACTAGGGTATATAAACTGAGGTCACCATGTGCTCAAGAGAGTTGACTGAATCCAACAAGAAGCTTCGGAATCCTAAAAGTGTGACCTAGGTCCAGACCAGACCAGCCTTGTGGAAATGACCCTCCCCATCCCAGGGCTAAAGGGATAAAAAGTGGTGAGGGGATTTCAATTCAGAGATTGTATTACTCCTATTTCTTTAACATAAAGAACTATATATTATTTTGCTGAGCCCACACTGTCTAATGGTTTCTCTCAAGCAACCATATTTTTAATTTTAATTCCTCTATAAACCAAGTGAGACTGAAAACAATAACTTTAAGCAATTGTTTTTAATATTCTAAACTTGTCCTTTTTGGACCAATTCATTTGTACCATACTATCCACACTCTTCAAAGTGCCTTAAAGACAAGTGTATCCTTGGAAGTGTGATAAATGTGTTGGTACTAAATAACTGATAAGTAAATGTAGTAAGAAATCTTGGTAATTTGCACTGTTCCTCAAAATAACTGCTGAGCCTCAACTCTACTCTGTAATAATTTTTTTGCAAGACTGTATTGTGTGTATAGTACACACCTAGAATATTGGTTGTGTCTACATTTGAATGGTGAACTGTTGATTGTATACTAATGAGGTTCTGGGTGAATAAATACATTGTTGGTTGGCTAAGAATAAGCAAGTGTGAAGTGTCCTGATTTAAGGAATACTGTTCAAGATAAAAATTGACCTGGAAAGAACCCAGCATTAAAACTGGTAAGCTAACACTCCCTGGATTCAATAAAAATAACTTACCCAACTGGCAAACCTAGTTTGTTAGATTTCAGCTTTAAAATCTAATTGGCACCCTGGCAAATTCATAAAAAAATTACCCCTTTTCACGCTTACAATCTAGAAATGTCAGAGAAAATAGACAGAAAAGATCTAATTGTTACATTATCTCTAGTCCAGCTTCTTGTTTGTGCGGGATTGCTTCCTATTGTCCACTCTAAAAATTATATTAAATGTGCCAAACAAACAACTTTTCCCGCCACTTAAGTTGTGTTTATACTAGAATACTTTTGCTAAAATGTCCCCACTGTTTCAGCTCCACTGTGTAGCCCATAGAGCTACCCTGGCCTTTATACTAAGTTGTAATGCAAGAAACCTACAGGCCTGTATACAGTAAGATATTAGCTTAGGCAGGTTAATTTAAGTATAATCAAATATAGTAGTCCTGTGACCCTTGGCATAGATAAATGGCCTAATAGTTACCCTTAGATTTTGGGGAATTAGGAATAGCTTGCTCAATAGCAGAAGTTGAAACCTAATGATAGCCGGTAACCGCAGGGACATAAAAGTGATACTGAGCTGGGATATTTTAGGATACAATCATTGGCAGATATCTAAACACAAATTTGCTTGAGCAAGAGGTGATGTATAAAATAATGAGTCAAAATGGTATGAATATGTATTAATATGTTAACCTATAGGATAAGTGCACCCCAATAGTTTGAGGGTGAGGAAATTAGATTTGGACATGGAAGGCTGAGCATTAGAATGAATATTCATGCTAGTGTTCAGGCCCTATCATTAGAGCCTTGCGCAGATACAAATTCATACCCACAGATGCAGATATCTGCAGATATAAATTGGTATCCACGGAACCACAGGGCTCTCCTGGTAACCGCAGCGGCGAAAGGAACAGAATGTGGGGCTGCCACTCCCAGGAGCCAGCGCCCTGCACCAGCAGCTCCTCCAGCGTGGCTGTACTGCCCCCAGCGCCGCCCACTGGGGTGGGCACCAGGCTTACCGGCAGCTGTTCCTGGTCACGCTCTTGTGTTCAATCAGCGCGCATCCACCCAGACAGGAGACGCAGACAGTTACATGGAAGGAACGGAGGTAGTACAGCCACGCTGGAGGAGCTGCTGGAGTGAGGTGCTGGTTCCTGGGAGCGGCGGCCCCACGTTCTGCTCCTTTCACTGCTGTGGTTCTTGGGAGAGCCCTGCAGTTCCACCAATTTATATCCGTGGATATCCGCATCTGAGGGTATAAACTTGTATCCGCGCAGGGCTCTACCTATAATAGGGCAAACCACCATGTGGAGGGGGCTAGTTTTCCATCATTTGACCCTTCATCAATCTTGGGCATTGAGGAACCTGGACCACTGGATTCGTTTGGCATGCCATAGACAAGGCTGATCCTTTGTCTTACCATCAGTACCTCAAGGAAGGGTATAAGTATGCAAATCTAAGAGCATATGCAAAGAATGGTACCACAGGTATCCCCAATACTGTATTATTCCTATCTGTTTATGTGGCTCAGAGCTTTTCTGGCTTTATTATTGATCCTGATAAAAATTTCTAAGGCTTTACTTTGCCTTCAGTGTGAGTTCCTTGCCAGACCCCTCGAGGTTCCCTACAAGATATCGGAATTGGTTGGTTTAGTTCTGTGTAGCCTGATTGATTCTGGGACGAAGAGCCCTATTACCCTCAGATCATTAATCAGATCAACTGGAAACCAATCCAAGCATTATTAATCATTGAAAAGGATCAGACAACAACTGGTGTTAGTAATAGTGACAACACTAATGTAGACAGAGCATGTTATAGGCATCAGCATTTTAAGCACATGTTGTCTAACAGAGCTAAATGACATATAGTTTAAAATGAGAGCTGGTCAGAAATTTTCTGGAACATTTTCTGTCAGAAGAAAATTCCAATTTGCCAAAAATGAAACATTTTGTGTAGATTTCAACAAAATTTCACTGAAAAAAGCAGAATGGGGAATTCCAATAAATTTCCAGTTTTTCATTTTGAAAAGATGTTATTGTTTCAAGTTTTTTTAATACAAGTGAAAATTAGAACAAAACATTTCAAATGACCTGAAAATGAACTTTTCAAAATGTTGTTTCCTGAGAGATTTCAAATTTTTTAATTATTCTATTTCAAAACAGAAAAGTTTTAAAAATTTCAGAATTTCCCATGAAACAGGAAGTCTGGTTCCTGCCCAACTTTACTTAAAATACTGGAAATTGAGGGCAGCTTTGCCTACATTGTCACCTCCAGTGGAGCTCAAACACAAGGAACAACAAGAAGACGTTTTAGCAAAAGTTTCCTATTGTAAGACCTTGGTCAGTGGAATAATCTCAAGGTAATGAATTTCACTGGAACTGATCCAGTCTAGAGTGGGAATTGTGGGCTTCATAGTGCACTGCTGCAACAGAGCTCCTGGAAGCACTTTGTCTTAAACAGATACTGTCAAAGCTGTCCAGGAAACCAAATTTTAGTTCTGCATTAAATTTTGTATTTAAAAAAATATTTTTCATCCCAAATGGGAATGAAAACCAACTAATCAAAAGTTTTCAGAGAACTGAAATCCCACAGTATTTCACAAATGGAGCTATGGAGGGTGGAAGCCACTCACTGAAATTGACACGATCCTTTTCAGTTTCATCTAGTCACTGCTGAATTGCAACAGTGAAATAGACCAGACTTATCAAGTGAACATGAGACTGGTCACTTTTACACCCCCTATTCAGTGGTGAGCAGCCATGAGACTGACAAGAATCAAGTCCCTTGTTTCAAGCTCAAGCTCTTTCACAACTCCCCAGTTCCTTCTCTACCTGGGAGCTCTGTTGGTTCCTCTCCAGCCTGTGGGCCCCTCTAGTAAGAAACACCCCACCAGGTCTTTTCGTGGCACCAGTCCCTGGGCTCAAACTTCTCTTTCCTTTGAGATAAGGTCACCATAGCCCTCCTTCTTGGGGCTGTGCCTGAACTGTCAGGCTTCCCAAACCCATCATCATGTAGTCCTACCATAAGACAACCTCTCTAGGTTCCTCCTAACTGATCAAACAGCACTACTTTTTAATCCTCATCAGATGATCACATGCCTCAGGCACAGTATCCTATTCCTAGTTTGGTCTCATGATCCTCCTACCTTTTCTTAAAGGGGCCATGCCTTGGAACAGAGTTGGCTGGCCCCAGGTCCCCATTGACCTTAAAAGGAACAGACTCTACCTAGACACCTCTCTACCTGCCCTCTCTCCCTCCTTGTGCATTCCTACATAATCAAATCTTACTTTACACAGGGCTGTTATAAGAAATCCCTGTTTGTATTACATTAACAAAGAATTAGCAGATGGGTCAGAGTTAAGGTTTTCAACTTTAACCCTGCATTTCCTCTCTTCTGGAGGTCTGATTTCCCAGTTTCAGCAATGCATTTACGCTAGTTTTGTGTGTACAATTTCCTTGTGGTTTTATTTTGAAAGAAAAAAATAAAATATTGGCAATGGGATATGTAGTTTGATCTTCAACTATTTAGCTTGATGTCCACTGAACCTGGCTGCACTTGAACAAGGCCTCTCAAATCCAGCGGGGAGCTGCTGAACCTCAGCAACCAGTACCTGCCCAGACACACACTACTCACAGCAGAACTCCAACAGCTGTGTTATAAATCCAATGGCAATTTGAGCACTACAACTCAGAGGGAAGGAGAAGCAAGTTAGCCTCCCCTAGGGCCCTTTCCCAAAAAAATCATCACTCATCTCTGTAAAGTGTACACTGTGATTCTGGCAAGGACAGCAAGAATCGGAAAACCATGGGAAAGACTTTTTGTGTGCTATTTCTAGCCAGGCTAAAGCTGTAGTAAATACTGGAAATCCTGCCAGAACTTGATCTTTCAAGGTTTTCAGACCAAAAAGATTTTAGAAAAGCTTATGATCAGCATCAAACTTTGCGCTGTTGATCTGAACCTCCAAACTTTGTGTGGTTCACCCATTGCTACAGAAGGCTCTAAAAGGAAATTAAACATCCAAAAGAAAGAAGCTCTAAACAACACTGAAAACAAAACCAAAAGGTAGGTAACAAGGAAATTAGTGCAAAGGAAATTAGTAACAAGGAAATTAGTGCAAAGACAAAAGGCCCTTCAACTAATTATCTCTGTGTAGAATGGTACATCCCCTAAGAACTGAGAGTGGTTATTCCACCTCTCAGGAAGGAGGGGGGAATTGGGTAATATTCCCCTCATCTTTACCACATGAAGGGCACTCTGTAGACACAGGGCTGGAGAAAGGAACAGAGAATAGGTGGACCTGGGTGGATCCCCCTCCCCCAGTATAGCCCTGAAAAGATTATTCAGAAAATACAAATTGGAGCTGTATTATCTTTTCCCCAGGGGCAGCTGCAGGCAAGTCCCTGATAACATAGCTACGGTGGTGGTATGCTGCCAGGGATGGAGCACAGGATTCCACTGGGGGCTCAAGCAACTGTGGAAGTACAGGTTATGCACATGGATGACTCTGATCTCCCACAGATACCCAGGAATCCTTCAGATTTGTGGGTGGCTCCTGCAACCTGTACCACAGGGGATAAGCTCACTCCCCTAGTGAAGCAACCAGAGGGAAGGATCTCTGCAAGATGATCCTTAAGGAAATTTCCTTCCTCTGAGTCCC
Organism: Trachemys scripta elegans; assembly: GCF_013100865.1. NCBI lineage: Eukaryota > Metazoa > Chordata > Testudines > Emydidae > Trachemys > Trachemys scripta. Next base: position 81,307,830 of record NC_048303.1, read on the forward strand.
TTTCTGTATTGTTTTTCTGCCAGAGGGGGCAATCGGGCTCTGAGAACTAGAACTAAGCCTAGTAGTAACTTTTTCATGTTTCTCTGTAAGTTGCTTAAAATACTTTGACATTCATGTAGGGCAGTGGTTCCCAACTTTAACAGTCCGCGAACCCCTTTCACTAAATTGTGAAATCTCGTGAACCCCCTCCTAAAAATGAATATTTTCAGGGATTTAAGTTTAAATTTCTTCAATGTGATGGATGCCACAACTGCCTGCCCCGCTCTTCCTGGGGCTCGGGCTGGGGTTTGGGTTGCTGGCTCCCCTGCTGACAGGGGCAGAGCTGGGGCTGCCAGCCCCAACTGCCTGACCCCAGTCTTCCCAGGGCTTGGGCTGCCAGCCCTGCGTGGGGAGCACTGGGGTTCGGGCTGCCGGCTCCCCTGCTGATGGGGGCAGGGCTCGGGCTGCCAGCCCCAACTGCCTGGCCCTGCTCTCCCTGGGGCTTGGGCTGCCAGTCCCACGCGGAGCGCTGGGATTCGGACTGCTGGCTACCCTGTTGGTGGGGGCAGGGCGCAGGCTGCCAGCCCCAACTGCCCAGTCCCGCTCTCCCTGGGGCTCGGGCTGCCAGCCCCAACTACCCGGCCCCGCTCTCCCTGGGGCTCGGGGTGTCTGCCCTGCAACCGGGTCCCACCTGCTGTCTCTAATGCCCGGGGTCCTCTGTCAGTGAAATTTTTCTGGCGAATCCCCTGTAACGTTCTGCGAACCCCCAGGGGTTTGTGAACCCCAGTTTGGGAACTACTGATGTAGGGTGACCAGACAGCAAATGTGGGGGGTAATAGGAGCCTATATAAGAAAAAGACCCAAAAATCGGGACTGTCCCTATAAAATCAGGACATCTGGTCACCCTACTCATGATATAATAACTAACATCCAAATTTTAAAATGCATACTGCATATTAAACTTTAAACAAATTGTGAGCAAACAGTAGAGCAATTATGCCCTTTGAGGTTTCTGAATATCACATTATCTTTTTGGCAGCAGCCACAGCCATATGATGCATACTGCTCCATGGAGGGGAAAACAGTTTAATGATAATGAAGCTTGCAGCCCTTTATTTAAAAAGCCGAATCATCTTGCTGAACTTTTACATTTGTAGACATCTCTATCGTATTTTTTCCTCGTAAAATATTGGTTCCCATAATAATCCTTATCCTTGCCCCCTTTAAGAGATTTTTACCCCCCATCTCCCACAAAACACAAAGAACATTTCTAGAGACTCTAAATAATACATACGTGTCTAGCTTTTGAAACTCCAAGTCCAGCAAGGCAAAGGCCCTTGTGATCATGTCCATTGCTTGGTTACGTACAGAAATGAAATCTCTGAGTTGAGCTGCCTATGTAGAAAATCATAAGTTAACACAGCTTGAGATACCATAAGGAATCACAGAAGAAGAGAAGGCATTTAATGATTATTAGCATCTCCCCTTAAACCTACAATGGTCTAAGTCATCTCTGAGTTTTCCCATCAAGACCTACTGTTCTATCTACCAGTTTTTCCCTGGGTGATGGTAAGAGATGATAGATTTCACTACAACACAGACTCATGTTGATCATTATTTCATAGGGGGATGCCAGTTGTGATTTTTGGTTTACTCTAGTTATTTATTTGCACATTTTTCCACCTTGTCTCTGCTCAGCAGTGATTTTTACCTTTTCTGTTCTAAACAATACATTTGTTTTGCTATGAATTTTCCTCATTTAATCCTGTTCACAGCATTAGTTATTCAGTCTCTTTAGGAGAGTGGCCTGCACATATTGGTTTTTACCACTGGTCTCACAGACAGGGCTGAAATTCTTCTGAAGGCTGATCTCAAATCATCTGCAGGGGGGATGGAATTACACTGAAATTATTGATAGTAATAAAATAATGCATCCATTTAGCAAATACTCTGTAGTATAATGTTTAGTAATGGAAATTAATTCCTTTACTGAGCAACGTATTTACTTGACAATTAAATCAATAATTAAATATTTTACTACATAAGTTAAGAACCCAGTAATTTTAAGCAATGCTGTTATTGGGCAATCTGGGAAATCTTTATATGCAAGTGATTCAAGGAACATGTGACCCATTTAAATTGTTACCTACAGCAAATAGTTATATAGTAATTGTATTGTAGCAATAATTTTCAAATTATATCCCCAAAAGCAGGTTGAAGATGGGGCTGGCATACTCAATTTTTTCATGTGATACCATAAGAAATACATGAAATTGACCTGAATGGCTTGTACCAAATTAAAAGAGTCTATTAGCCCATAATTTGAAAATAACTGCTAAAATTACTATGCAAGGTATAATGATAATAGAAGGAGCAATTTAGGCCCCAATTCAGCCATCCAGCCCTATTCAGCAAAGTATTTAAGCATGTATTTAAAAGCTTTACTGAACTGGGACCTTAAAGAGCCTCCTCCCCCACCGCCCCCCTTCCCCGGCCAAAATAATACCTCCAAACCAAAACCTTAGCACCAAAAGAGATGACTCAGAGTGGAGGTCATTAACGTGATACACCTGTCAGGTGGGAAAGATGAAATACATTATGTCCCCCCTCAGAGCTTTCTCTCCAGTTTATTTATTTAATTAATGTATCTCTCTCTTTTACTCCTCCTGGAGATACTCAAACACTTTAGCAGCTTCCCCCAAAAAAGAATATGTTCAGTGTTTAACCCCATTTCTGCTAAGTCAAAGGAGAAAGGAAGAGAAACCTCTTTCAGAATAAACAACATTAAAATAGGTTCTGGTTCTGTAGATCCCTTTTTCTTACTTTCATGCTTAGTATAAACAAAGCCAGGCAGGAACCCTTGACCTTGCTGCACAGAAGGGAGAGTACAGACGCTCCCTGGGTTACGCAAGCCCGACTTACGCAAATCTGCACTTACTGAAAAAGTTCTGTAAATTCCGTAAGCTAGAATTTTTTTTGTGTGTGTGTGTAATGGTCGGGTATATGTTCCCAACTTACGCAAAATTCGAGTTACGGAACGCTTGCGTAAGTTGGAGAGCATCCACACTTCCTCTGTCACTCCATCCCCCTCTCCTTACTGAATGTGGATGCTTCTTAGGGTTGCCATCCCTCCAGGATTGCCCGGGAGTCTCCAGGAATTAAAGATTAATCTTTAATTAAAGATCATGTCATGAGATGAAACCTCCAGGAATACAGCCAACCAAATTGGCATGCTTCTCTGCTGGAGCTCTGCATCATGGATGGAATGCTGCTGAGTTCATGTACAAGACCAAAAAGTAGAAGAGGGGAAGTGTTGCTTTCTGAAGCACTGCAAAGTGCCTTGTAGACAGCTAGGTGGAAGAACTACAGTTGAGAGCTATATTGCTCTCTCTGAGTCACCTTTGCAGCAGCTACAGAGCTGCCACTGGGAGACCCCAGCCAATAACTGCAGAAATTATGTTGCCCGGGGGTGGGGTGGGGGTGGTAGGAGAAGCAGCAATGCAGCAGTCACCCCTGTAAGACAATTCCTGTTCTCAGTACAGACATTCCTCTCCACAAATCCTTAAGGGCTGGTTCAAGAAAATCTCTGCCAGGGTCACCTCATGGAGTTCACCTCCCTCTTGGGCATTCCAGTCAGGGTGTGTGTGAGAGAGAGATCTGGCCCTTAAAATGTTTATTTCTTTGACTTTTTCCCCTCAAAGTGGAAGGATCTATATAAAATCCACACTAAAAAAACAACCAACTAAACCCCCAAGCAAACAGGAATAATTTTTCTTTCATGAAGCCATTTTGTAATTACCCAGAGGCACAATAAGGTGCAACATCATGCCCAAGATATTCAGGAAACTTGCCTTAGCTTTGTTCCTCACAAGGCACCTGCAGGGTAATGTTGTATAGCATGAAGCACATCCTGTCATGTCTTACTGCTTAACTTTCAGGTGAATGCACATTTCCTAAGTGTTCTGGATAAAACCACAGCTCCAATGTTACACAAAGAAACAAACCTCCTTAGATCTAGTGAAACTGAGGTGAGATACTTACTGGGATTGCAGGTGGGGACTCCATTCTGGCAGGAAAAGCTGATACCATTAATTCATATTTCACTTTGGGTATTTTGGTGGGAGTAAACCTATACACACACACATACACAAAATCATGGTATTAATAACGAGCCTGAAACTAAACACTTTTCTAAACAAATAAAAATGACTGCAAAGGAGGTGAATTCTCTTTTTCTCTTAGTTGATCTGGAAGTTGTTTGAGGTCAGGTATTAGAATATTGATTTAGTTCAAGGGGACAAAGTTATTAAGCACAGAACTATATGCTACAGTTGGGTGAATCAAATAATACATTTGCAAAACAGCAGCAATATTTGAGAACTTAATCTTTCAGCATTAGTGTCATCTTTGACTCTTCTATTTTTCTCTCCCCATATCCAGTATCTTCCTATTTGATATCCTCAATCTACTATTTCAGGTCCTCCCTCCTTAAGTCTTCAGGAGGTAAATGAATATCACTGGCATCCTTGCTGAGAAGACAGATGAGTGTCTTTGTCCACATGAAGGCCAGGGTGGCAAGAGATGTTCTCTGAGAGTATGTCTACATTTCCGGCTTTCGGTGTGTCAAATCGCTAGTCATTGCCTCCTACATTCCTATCATTCACACTCAAATCCCTGAGATGCGTGTTCAAAGGTGTGTAGAAATGGAGCTGGCAAACCTGTCTGGAGGTAAAACGTAAAACTGCACGTTGACCCATGACCCACCTTGCTACCTGGTCACTGTGTAGTGTGGTCATAGCGATGACATGGTGACCTGTCCTCGAGTCTACTTACTCTTCCATTGTCATTCACACAATTCCCTGTTCTGCTATGGAGAAAGATGTTATGTTCCGGGAACAGGTTTGTTTATCCTGGGTGGAGGGCAGTACACAAGAAACTCTCATAGTGTCACAATAAAATGCCTCCCCCACTCATGGGGTCCCCTGGGGAAGCACCAGCACTGTATATTGGTAACATCTCCATATGCATTGGGAAGTATCTTGGGAAGGGTTAAAGGTATGAGTGTGGAATGGAAGATTCCTTTGCAGGTTACAAAGGGCCAAAGGGGGAGGAAGGGAGAAAGGAACGGGTTAACTTGACGAACCAAAGATAAGGAACGAAACTGCAGCCCAAGGCCAGTGCACACAAACAAGCTCTCTGCTGCCAAACAGCCGGAAGCCTGTATCACAACCCCGGCTAGCCGTGAGAAAGGAGAACTGAGCCAGACAGAACTGAAGGGGTTGCAAAACTAATAAGATTGCGAAGGCCAGCGAATGGGAACACAACAGTCTTGCGACCCTGAAACCGGTGTGTTTTGGGGAAGCCAAAGGAACTGCAGAAGGCCGGTTTGGACTGGTACAGAGACCACGGGGGATGGGGGCCACTGGATGAAACGCCCCCAGAAGAACCCAGGGCTTAAAACTCTCCTGAGAGCTGAAGCAAGACAGAGATTTACAGCGGACCCTAGACAACCTGTGCACAGGGTAGAACTCTCATCTTTCCCCCCCACTTCTTCTTACCGTACATTACACCCAGGCTTGGCCAGCCTTGGGTTGTGCGTGTGTAAGTATGAAAGTGGGTTAGGGCTTGGGCACTAACGCTTTCTTCCTCCCTTTGAGTGATGTGGGGTGCACCCAGCACTCACCGCTGTTATTTGGTTAATAAAGCTTTAAACTTAGTCACTTGGTGTGCTCCTTCATCTCCTCTTCTAAAGATCCTGCGGCCTCAGCCTGATCACCTGAAGCCCCAGGCAGACTGGTAACATAAATCTGTCACAATAGGGCACCTTCCCTCGCTCCAGACCCCCTCGCTCCAGCTGCCCCCACCACCATGTGGTATCCAAGATGGATGCCAAGCTGAGAAAAGTTTATTTTTAAACACTCTGTTATTGTTTATCCTGGGCAGAGGGAGGTACACAGGAGACTCCTAGAGGGCATCCACCCTATCCTCAGACTTGCATCCTCCCCAGGCTGACACCACATGGTATCCAAGATGGAAGCATGTGGTCCTACCACACTATGCTAGTTGTCCTGCACCAGATATGCCGGTCTATACATGGAAAATAAGGACCAATTGTGGCATTCATTAGCTGTGTCCAGTCTGCTGTGAATGAATCCTCCTCCAAGTTCAGCTGCTTTCTTTGTCTCAGAACGTGCTCCTGAAATGCCATCCAGTGTCTTGCTGAACATCTGCTCTGCTACTTAAACCATTCATTTGCAAACAGGTGCAGCTGATCAGTTGGTCCCACGCTCTTCCCGGGATGGACTGGACAGAAATGAACAGCATTCACAACTTGCAAGCGCCTCACAAAAAAACAGCATTTAAAATGTGGCAGGCTGAAAGCACTTCTGCACAGGGGTCTGAGAAGAACAGACAAGTTCTCCCACAAACCAATACTAGGGCTTCTCCAGATGGTGAGGACACTCAGGACTCCGAAACGCCATGTAGCTACACTGTCAGTATGGACATGGCTACATGGGGTATGGCGTCTGTGCAGCTCTGCAGTGTGTACTCTGGTGGTGGGCTTAGCTAATATGCAGATGCATGCATGCGAGCCAGGACTTGGGTACAGGCCCAGTGTAGACATAGCCTCAGATAAACCAGAGAAGAAGAGAAGTAAAGGCAGACAGCCTTTGTATTAAGGGTCCAGAATAATAGGACCCACATCTGAATATCAGCTTATTCCTTTATCGCTATTAAATGCTGTTCTCTGAGTAGCAAGGGAATTGATTTATGTAGCTGGGCCATTGTATTTGTCACTGAAATGTGGGCAATTATTAGTTATGAGCCAGATTCAAAAAATCAACGAATCACATATTTATGATGATTTATTCACAGAAAATACTTTGTACTGCATGGAGAGGCCAGCTCAGTCAAAGGCAGAGCCAATATGAAAAAAATCACAAATATTCAATCTTTCCTGCCTTTTCCCATAGAAGGAAAGAAAGCAAAGAACCAAAAATATAAAGAATACCTGCTGCTTACTCCCTGGATTCCAAATTCTGAGAGAATCTCCTTCATTACTGAAATTAAGACATCAATTTGCCATTAGTCTAACAACACATTTTATGAACAAGGAGTGATAGATCAGAACCATTATGGGATCTTTCTACTATTTTTATAATGTATTTTGGCTGAGACCATATCATTACAATAACATGTGTATAGCTTTTTTAACTGCTATGAATGTTCATCCACAAGACAAGTTTTGAAGTGATAAAATGTTAGCATAGCAAAAATCACACACTCAAGATAATTTGAAGCTTCAGTTGATACAGAATGTGGCTGCCAGCTTGCCACATTGGGAATAGGGTATGTGCCTGGAACACATTATACAAGCCATCCAAAGACTATCCCTATTCACTTTTAGGTGCAGCTTAAGTTATTGAACTCTTCAGGATATGGACTGTGTCCACATCTTGATTTATATAAGGCCTCACATAATAGGACCCTGATCCTGTTTGGGGCTTTTGGGTACTACTGTAATATAAATATTAAATAAGAGTAAACCCCTATATTACTTGTATTCTAGCTACCTCAGGAATTGCCTCTCTGTACCAGCATGATGGACTGAGATCAGCTGAGATGGGCTCTTGCTTCTCTCTCTCTCTCTCCCCAACTCTTCATTTTCTTTTCTCGCATTTCATTACACAACACTTGGAAACATCTGTACCTCTGCATACATACAAGATGGGCCTTGGTGATCATGCACACGACCCAGACCCCCAGGGCACTTGTTATAGCCCTTGAGCCTTTTAAAACTGTGAGCTGCAGTGGCAGGGCACATGACTAGTACCAAATATGTGACCTACCAGAATGCAGATATAATGCTTCCCGCTTCTTAGGGTATGTCTACTGTGCAATTAGATACCTGCGGCTGGACCAAACCAGCTGACTAGGGCTCCTGGGGCTTGGGCTGCGGCGCCATTTCTTTGCAGTGTAGACTTACAGGCTTGGATTGGAGCCTGGTCTCTAGGACCCATGAGGTGGGAGGTTCCCAGAGCTTGGGCTGCAACCTGAGCCAGGAAGTCTACACAGCAATGAAAAAGCCCTGCAGCCCGAGTCAGCGGGCATGGGCCAGCTGCAGGTTTTTATTTGCAGCGTGGACATACCCTTAGACAAGGACAGCAGACAGATTTGAAAATAAAGCCAGTCCTGAGGAGGGGTCTTGGCCTAAATACACCTCTACCCCGATATAACGCGACCCGATATAACACGAATTCGGATATAACGCGGTAAAGCAGTGCTCCGGGGGTGGGGGTGGGGCTGTGCGCTCCGGCAGATCAAAGCAAGTTCGATATAACACGGTTTCACCTATAATGCGGTAAGATTTTTTGGCTCCCGAGAACAGCGTTATATCGGGGTAGAGGTGTAGTTGTTGGGAGCTTAATTGTACCCTCCCCAGTCAGAGAATATGCCCAGTGGCTTGCAACCTTGTTTCAGCTTTCTCCCACTTCCTGACACTGCCGGGCTTTACTACTAACTTGAGTCCCAGAATGCAGCAAGCATGAGATTTCAATTGTTCTCTGACTTGAGAAGCACACATTGTGCATTCTGGGGTGAAAGCCCAAGGCAATTCCACAGTGTCATGAAGTATGAAGAGAAATGAATCACTTAGACCTCCGGGTCTTGCCACCCAGCTACTGCCTCCAGTGGGAAGCTAGAGGCCCACATCTCAAATTAGAGGTTTGCACATCAACCTCCTCCTCAGAAATGACATGCCACTGGAAGAGATCAGCCAGACAGACCACAGAGAACCTTCCTCACCAAGAGTGCCTGCCACCAACGTGGGAGAGAAGAGTCCTTTTTCACACCATTGAAGATCCTGCTGCTAGCAACACTCCCCTGCTATGGGGAGATGGGGCTTGTTGGAGGAGGAATTGTGTTGCAGGGAAACTGACAATTGGGGACTGTCCAAAGGATACTGGAAAAGCTTCAGAGCTTTGAATGAGAACAAAAATTTGTAATGTTGAACAAACCCTGTCCCTGCTGAGAATTACCTATTGCTAATTATAAAGAGGGATACTGAGGATGTATGCAGCTGAAAAGGACACCAGTCACACAGTGTACAAGTGAAGCTGGCGCACATTACTAGGCTGACACCCACAAAGTGGGTTAGTGTGATGACATCTTGTGGTAATTGTGAAAACAACACTACTCGCTCCATAACATGCTGTCTAGTCTGGAAATATGGTAGACACATATTACTGGGATGCTGGTAATTAAGACTCCTAATTCACAAAATGAGCATTGTAGGCATTAACGATTCACACCACCTTTTATGGGTGAAAATAATGTATTCTCTCAGATATTTTTAAACAGCTTTTAGTAATGTCATGAATTAAAATCAATTCAGCATTATTATAGGTTTCAGAATGGTAGCCATGTTAGTCTGTATCAGCAAAAAGAACGAGGAGTACTTGTGGCACCTTAGAGACTAACAAATTTATCTGAGCATAAGCTTTTGTGGGCTAAAACCCACTTCATCAGATGCATGCAGTGGAAAGTACAGTAGGAAGATATATATACACAGAGGACATGAAAAAATGGGTGTTGCCATACTAACTTTAACGAGAGTCATCAGTTAAGATGGGCTATTTTCTCCTGCTGATAATAGGGTTAGTGCCAGTGCTCATTTTGTTATGAGCTACTGTGCTCATTTTACTCAGACATTTAATAAGAAACACATTTTAGATGAACTATTACTTACTGTGACAGAGTGATGAGAACCAGCAGCTGAACCAGCACGCTAGTCAATTTAAGTCCAAGTAGTTTCCCGAAAGAAGACCTGACTGATGGAAGCCATGGAGGATAGGTCCATCAGTGGCTATTAGCCAGGATAGACAGGGATGGGGTCCCTAGCCTCTGTTTGTCAGAACCTGGGAATGGTGACAGGGGATGGATCACTTGGTGATTACCTGTTTTGTTCATTCCCTCTGGGGCACCTGGTATTGGCCACTGTCAGAAGACAGGATACTGGGCTACTATGGTCTGACCCAGTATGGCCATTCTTATGTTCTTGTGAAGCTGGAGCTAATTACTAGATCAGTTTGAGCTGGGGGCACTAACAAGCTAGTTAACCCATTAACTGAAAGAGTAGAATGGCACACAGGAAGGAAGTGCAAGGGGAAGGGGCAATGAGAATGGCATAAGGGATAGGAATAGGGCTAGGTAAAAGGGAGATCTCTGTGTGGCGAGATCTCTTCCCTCTCTTCTTGCTGGCAAAAGGGGGATGAGGTTTGTATGTCACTGTAAACGGAGTTGCTGCATGGACTGTAAAAGAGGTGGTGGTTGAGATAACCCAAATAAGCTATATGTCAGTGTTTACAAATCAGAGTTGTTACAGTCATTTGAACAAGAAGACAGAAGTGAACAGAGGGCCACACCCTGTTATATTTACAATATTTTAGTTGGATCTATGACTACAACTAGCTGATATTACCATTATTCTTATTTTAAAAAGGCTAAAAGTGGAAAACCAATCCTATGGTATTAAGGGACTAAGTACATTTTAGTGAACTATTTTACAGTGTAAATTAAGGTAATACTTGAGCATGTGATCCTACCAGGTGATGAGAGCTCTTAACTCCCACTAAAGTTAACTGAAAGTTATTTTCTTCAGAAAACAAGCACACTGCTATTTGATCTTCAAGTCAATGAATGTCAAAGGAGTTCAGTTCCTCACAGGTGGCACTCAGCACCTCAGAGGACTGGGCCCTATCAGACCAGATAGAGTGTATGTTTTCCAGAGATCATGACAGTCAGTTTAGGTGATGTATTAAATAGCATTTTAAGGAGTGAACAGCAGCTCTGGAAGCCCATGTTAAGCAAACATAATAGTACTGTCTTTCTATAGACATATTATCACAGAATTTGGCATAAGATGGGAGCGGGAAAGGACGGAGACATGAAGAATTGGCTTCAAGTTAACAATAAGTTTAGAATTTACCAAATTCATAGTAAACTTACTAGGTTGTCTGTCTGATGGGTTTATCAATTTCATCCCCATTATATCATTGAGTTCTTCTTCCTCATTCATGCCACCAAAGATATAGAGCTGGGAACAATGAAAAAGCAAGTGACATGAATAGCAAACCAAAATAATGACAGGGTTGCATAATCACATTAATGTATCAGTTAATGTTTGCAGAGGCCCTTTAGTATAGTACATTCTGTATTTATGGTTCCTGGTGCTCACTCCAATCGAATACAGTAAAACTCTTCTTGAAAAAACTGTATAATTCCAATAAATGGAAAATGCCTGACTGTGTCACTGCCTGGGATCCCCGCACAGAAGACTCTGACATAATCTGCCTGCCCTGCCCCAGGCGAGGAGAGGAACTGCTCAGCCCGGTCTATGCAGGACCTTACAGAAGTTGTTGCCTAATTTCCTCTAGAGAAGATGTTTCCAATCTCCCTGCCCCTCTGAAAGAAGTTGAGCAGCTCATCCTAGAGAGTGACTTTATGCTCATTTTGGGACTTCCAGTAGTTCAGAAGAGAGCCTCCTTAGCTGTTCCCACAGTCCTTGTGTCGGCAAGGGAAGAAGACCCACTACCATCTAATCTCATAGAGGAACAGTCCTGAGTAATTTCTGTTGCTCACTCCAATGCATTGGCAACACTATTGGGTGGAGAGTGTTAAATAAATAAAATAAAATACACACGAAAACCCTTTTTGGTTTATATTTACTGCCTGCAAAAGAAAGTTTAGAGCCCACACTATAGAGCTGTCTAGTTAGCAGCTTCAACAGGGGAGCGCTGCTGGCCTGCAATCAGTGCCTTCTACCGCAGTCTCTCATGTGGACGGTCCCTCCTTACCTGAGGAGCTGGAGCTCAGAACAACTGACTTCAAAGACTGAGGGCCTGATCCTGCACCACTGGAGTCAATGTGAGCTTTGTCATTGATCTCACTGCAAGATCAGGCTCCGAGACCACTCGAGTGCATTCAGGAACCGATACTTAGTGGAACCCCCCAATGCTAGAGGTGACTGTGTGAGCCACTTTGAGGAAAAGGCTACAATGGACGTGTCATAGAGAAGGTCGGTTTGTACCAACACAGCACCAGTGCTGAGTCCTAGTGCTCAGGGGTCTTGGCCAACTCAGTTTTATGCCTTGAGGGTTTAGTCAGTGATGTGACACACCTTGTTTTGGACTTACAGGAGTACCCCAGGGGTTTATCAAAGCGTGCTTGGAGTCATTCTGAACATTTCTTAAGTTCTTTGGGTAATATTTGCAAGCATGTCTGTCACCCATGCACGTTGTGGCTGACTCCAAGATAGATGGCACAAAGATTATCAGTCATCACAGACATCATGTGTTTCATTCACATGAATTGCTACTGTGCAACCTTCCTTCCGTTTTAGAAGTTACTTCCTGTGAAAAGGAAAAGGGTGCAGGCTCCTCCAGGGAAGCACCCACCATACCTAATAGACAAACTGCTACTATAAGTAATGTCCCAAAGATGTGGAACAGTGAAGCAAATGCTAAATGCCAAGATGGAAGCCAAGCCAAAATGCAAAGTTTGGTGTTAAACCACTGAGAAACACTGGTGGTGAGGTACTGCAGAAGCATGGAGTCACTAGAAACACAGGCACTGAGGTACAAAGGAAAAAATGTAGCTGCACCAAAGCAGGCGTTGAGGTGCAGAGACAATCTCAAGCACAAGAAACCAGGAGTGCCAGAGCTTCAAGCAGGTGCCAGAGTCAGCCACCAGAGCACTGAAAAAAACAACAACTGATGAACAGCTGCAAAAATGTATTGAAATGCTCAAAGCAAAGACCTTTGAAATTTAACCACTGAAAAACAAGGTAGAATCTGAGAAAAAGATATCCAGAGATATTGCTGGGATGTGAAGAAGAGCTGAAGCAACAGCCTTTGTGGTGTAGCTCCTGTGGAGAACTCTTTCACTAATGACAGTCAAAAAGATGCTGAGTGGAATACTTGGAAGTCTACATTTATACTTGAAACAGTGTGGTGAGCAACAACAATCCATAAGAAGCCTTGCTCGTACTTCACTCTGCTCCTACTACTGCCCTTAAAAAACCTTGATTTACTGGACTTTCTGTACATTGTTTCATGTATTAATAAACTATTTTTATTTTGTTAAATGCAACTATTTAATTGTTGTAAATTGTGTTTTGAAAAGAATGATTAAAATCAACGTGGGGATTAATAGAAAATAGAAAACTAAAATGTAGGTCTATACAGTGACTACATATACAATTAAGAACTGAAGAAACAGCTGAGCTGTATGTTGCCTGAATAAATACAGATTGCAGGTAGGCTCTTTAAATCAGTAAGGATGAAACACAGTTAGTAAAGTTTAGGGATGGCAGAATTCTGCTTTAACATTACATTCACTTACATGGCTATGAAGAATAAATGCTACATGGTTGTGTCTGCAAGCGGGGGGGATCCCTACATAAAGTGGCATCTTCCATTTCATCTTTGCTGTAAAATACAAAAGACAGAAATCAAAAATAGAACATATCTACTGTCAATGCATTGACAGACATGTCTTTGCAGTAAGTTAGGCCCTAGATATTCTCAGTATTACACATGAAGCACTTGCAAGCCTAAGACATTTGTATAATTATAGGACCTGCCAAGTAAAGAACAGCAGTCGTGAAAGCCACAGGGGAAAATGCAAAACAAAGAATTCTGGGTAATCCTCTAATGACAAAAAGAAAGCCCTTTCAGACAGGTATCTTTCAGTCTTCCAAAAACTAATGACTGACCTCAGAAAGATCAAAATCACTAAAGCCAAACACATTCCAAAAAGAAATGTATACCCAAGTTATTGTCTTAAAATAGATTTACTCAAAATAAGCAGCTAAGAAAAACATTCCAAGGATGGGAGATGATAGGGAAGTGTATTTGTAATGTCAAGGAGGATAATAATGTTAATGCAGTAAATCTGTTACATTTATATGACTTTTAATCCCAAGTGATCTCAAAGTGTTTTCCCACTTCCATATACAGGGATCTCTGCCCATCAGTGAAATGCAGCCATCTATGGAGTGAACATGGCATCTGTTTAGCTGCACACCGTGAACTCAATTCATGCCCTTGTGACAAGGAGGATAGCTCTGCCGCAGAGAGACACACTCCAAGTGTTTGGTAGCTTTAAACTTTCATAATTGCTATCTGGCTCTCGACCTCAAGGCAGAGCATGAGTTACAGGTGTTTTGCATCTGAATCCCACTTCCAGGTAGACTTCCTGCCACCAAAGGCTTTGTTCACTGGAATAAGCTGATAGAAGTCAAAAATATCTCAGGGTTGATTCAAGACCAGCAACTCTAAACAATAATTTAGGGCACAAAGGGAGAGCCATCACAAAAAGTGACGATATGTATTGTCAAGCAAAAAAGATATGTGATGGGAGTGATGATATGTGACAAAGGACACAAAGAACACACAATGTAGAAGTTGCATTCTGTGGCACTATTTGTGTTGTTACTCTGGTAGATCCAATAGAAAATTATGTATAAAGATTTCACAATATGGGGTTATGCATGTGCCATAAAGCACAGCAAGTGATTCCTGTCTGATCATGCCCTTTGCCATACTGCATTATAGCCAAGAAGGTAGAACTTCTGAAAATAACTCAGCACCAGCAGATCACAGTTTAGTCTGCTGTACTTAATCCATTAAATCATGTGGGTTTTGGAAGGAACGTCCTCCAGCAACTTTGTTAAAATTCATGTGGGTGAATTTTTATGCAAAAATGGCTTTTCAAGTTTTTGCAGGCTTCAATGCAAATAGTTTTCAGTCACCTGAAATTCTGGGGTGAGAAATCATGGAAAAACAACAAACAACAACAACAAAACCCTGGTTAAAAAAAGTTGCATTAATTTTCTTGAAAATATATCCAATAGTTCCCTGCTCCCCCTAATTCTCATCAACAGTGTGGCTCTATAATAAATTACACTCATAAAGTTCCTTTTTACTTAGTGTCCTGCAGGGATTCACCTTGAAAGGAGACAGAAAAGTGAGCCAATGTATTGTCAGATTTAACTTTTTTTAAATGTCATTGCAACTATTTAATTTTAAATATACTTGTTTATTTTAAACCAGAAAAGTTGGTTAAAAAAGCTTCTCTGCACAAAAACATGGAAAAACTAAATGACAATGAATTTATAAACAGGTGTAACATTTTTCTCCTCTGTTTAAGGAAAACAGTTAGAAAAAATGTGCTAAGCAGTCACTAACTGCAGCCCAACATGAGTATTGTACAACTCCACGGTATGTCCATTCTTTTTGCATGACCATTGTTTAGAACAAGAGGTGAAATCATATTTGAAATCTGACTTTCCTAAAGAATGGCGTTTTGCAGCCTTCCCAAATCACTATAGGTCACATTGTGAACCTCCTGTTCCTGCTCTTGAGCAGTTACTTCCCTATGTAGTCTCAAGGACTTCTATAGAACCACTTGGGTGAGTAACTGCTCACCAAGGGAAGGAAGGGAGAGGTTCAGAGGTTTCCTGCAATCTCTTGGGCAACAAAAAGTGTTGAATTAAAGTGGTTTACAGAGCTTGTCTAGAGAAACATTGCAACCTAATGTAAGCCATAAAATGCTGTGCAACCTTACATTACAGAGTCAAGGCAAAACTGGAAGGTGTGATAACATCTTTAAGGGGATAGAGAGTGGTGTTAGATTTGGAGCATATATGTGTGTATAAATATTATACAACTTTTAATTAAATCTTACAAATTTTCAATAAATTGTTAAATGATTGATCATATATTGACTACAGAGATGCACTTGTGCATTTGGATGTATTTTTATGTAGCTCCACACATATTTAAAGATGTACTCAGGTTCATTTTATTACAAGACTATGCCCTTGTGCAGCCATTTAGCTTTAGGATAGTGCTGCATAGTATCTTGCTCTATTCAGTGATTAAAAAATTGTGCTGACAACCCTCTTTTTGCATTTTTACTCACCTAAGCTTAATTTCTTTACATCATTCTTTGTTGTTTTATTACCATCTTTAGATTCACATATTCCTCCAAACAAATAGATATCCTGTTGGCAAGAATTGCAACTGTAATACAATATATATGACTCTGTTCTCAAAGTATTATCTTATGGAAAGTCTCTTTCCCTGCAATTTAACTGTATGTATCTAGAAAAACAACATGAAAACTCCCCTCTCCTCTCAACACACACATATCACCTATACCACCCCGCAAAAAAAAAAAAAAAAAAAAAAAGAGAGGCGGGTAGGTGGGGGAAGAAAACCTAATTATTTATTAACTCTTATTACTAAGGAAAGGAGAAGAGTAGATAATGTAACGAAATCCACTAGACTCTCTCTATGTGGAACTAATTTACCTGGATTTACTGCTTGGTTATTACACTGATGAGGCTATAGAAAACCTTAAAATAGACAGATTCTTGGGCATTCTGAACATTGTCCATATATTAGTGAATGCAAAAATGCTTCAGCGTTTGCAAGTAAGAGGTGTTTCAGACTGCAGTGAAAAGGAAGAGAATCAGTACTTTCGCTCATCGTCCAGGTTGTTGGATTCCCAGAAGGTAGCGCATATAGTGTGGTTAGACTTTAGAAGAAAAAGATATGGCATTCAGCACTCTTTCAGCAACCTATGCAGTGTGGCAACAGAGGAAACTATGAGACATAAGCAAGTCATGCAGGAAGTAATGATATTTTTAAAAGTGAGCATAGTGTTTGCATGAAAGTTATTTGCTATGTTTGACAGTATTGCAAACTGAACTCCTTCATTTATGCACTACTAAAAAGCACTGGCTGTGCTAGGAATCCCCATTGCTCTGCCACTGGTCCTGAGCTCTGTGCTGGAAAGAATGCTACAAGGATTGTGAAGTTTGTTCAGCCTCCATGCCCATTCAGTCTAGAGCAGTGGTGGGCAACCTGCGGCCCACAGGCCACATGCAGCCCATCAGGGTAATCTGATTGCGGGTTGTGAGACATTTTGCTGATGTTGACTGTCTGCAGGCACGGCCCCCCGCAGCTCCCAGCAGGGCCAGCTCCAGGCACCAGTGCAGCAAGCAGGTGCTTGGGGTGGCCAACGGAGAGAGGCAGCATGTCCGGCTCTTCGGTGGCAATTCGGCGGTGGGTCCCTCACTCCCTCTTGGAGCGAAGGACCTGCCGCCAAATTGCTGCCGAAGAATGGGGCAGCAAAAATCCTGGAGCCATCCCTGGCTCCCAGTGGCCACTGGGAGCTGCGGGGGGGCTGCGCCTGCGGATGGTCAATATCAGCAAAATGTCTTGCAGCCCACAAACAGATTACCCTGATGGGCCGCATGTGGCCCGCGGGCCGCAGGTTGCCCATCACTGATCTAGAGTCTCTCTGATGAGATTGCCAACTGTAGTGATGTTTATTGATGTAGGCACCTGTCCACTGGGAACTGGACCAGGGACATTCACTCACTCACACAGACAAAAAAGCTAGAGAGCAATAACATTCAATCACTAGTAATCTGGGCTAAATTTGAACAAGCGACCTATACAACAAATGGATCACATTGTGCCAGTGATATTTATGAGGAAATCTCAACTGAAAACTTAGCACTTGCATATGGCTTTACATTTGAAAAATAATATACTCCACTTTCGAGAATTAATGAATATATTCTGACAGCATCTGTGTGGGGTAAGTAAGTATTATTATCCCTGTTTCTAAGATGGGAATCTGGGGAAGAGATATTAAGATCAACTTTTTCTAAAGCGGGCATTTCTATGGGATGCCTCCGTTTTTTGGTGTTCATTTTGAGACACTTTCAGAAGCACTGAGCACCCAAAATTCCATATGAAGTCAATGGGATCTATTGTTGCTTAGCACCTTTGAAAATGAGGCCTCAAATTGAGTAGACAAAAATTAAAGGGCAGGAGTTCCTGGCTCCTACTCCTGTACTAGACTTCTTGATCATACTGCTGCTCAGAAAAGCCTAGAGGTGAATCTCATTACACCTTCTTTAAGAGTATATATCTGAGAAGTGTTGAGAAGGAGACATTCCTGCATCTTCCTTCCATATTGGAATTACAGAAAAAATAAACCAGGACAGAAAAATGACATTTGTTCTATACCTTGTCATGGTGTGCTGTAAATGTGTGATGTGACCTTCCACTGGGTATCTCTCCCTTGATTTCACACTGCTGCCAGGTTAACAAACCTGTTGGAAAAGAGCCTCACATAATTATATATTTTCCATTGATTTCCCTTGCTATCTGAAAATCATAAAATTTACATACTACAGCCTTTTAAAGTGCAGCTATAATCCAA
Organism: Trachemys scripta elegans; assembly: GCF_013100865.1. Lineage (NCBI taxonomy): Eukaryota > Metazoa > Chordata > Testudines > Emydidae > Trachemys > Trachemys scripta. The sequence continues at coordinate 81,326,112 of NC_048303.1, forward strand.
AAGCTGGTTGCAAAGATGGACTTGTGGGGGATCCAGATTTATTTTCTCCCAATTTGTTTAGTTCACCAGCAGAAAACTTGGTGGGACGGCATAGTAAATTGTTGCAAGAAGTATTACTTGAAAGGCTAATAGATCAAAGGAAGTTACAGTTATAGTTCATGGGTTAACAAAACAGAGTGGTGCAAAACCACCAACTATCACTGCTGAAGAAACAATGTGGGGGAAAAATATTTTTTGCAGGTCAGCTGGAGTGAAACATTTTGAGCTAGATTGTGGCTTTTCAGCCACTGTCCTGAAGAGAAGGCCATTCAAGTAGCAATGCCTCAGAAGGAGCACTCGGGAGGTTGGCACAATCTTTCCGGTGATGCTCCTCGTACATAAGAGGTGAGCAATCTGCTACCTTTATGTGCTGACTCCACTCCACAAACTGATGCAGAAGGGGAGTGGGATCACAGCCCTGCCTCCTGCCTCCTCCCTCTGCAGAGCCCTGCTTCCTGGGGGGAAGTGGAAGGGGTGACCAAGGCTAGGCTGTCTTTGTGCTCCCCAAAGTGCAGGCAGGACAGGGACTGGTCTGTGTGTAACCTTTGCACAGCTGCAGAGAGGGGTAAATTGTCTTGCTCACCCCTCTGGCTCCATGTAGTTATGCAGGGGCCACACCTGGCCCCATGCAACCATACCGAGGCCACACCCTATTTGCCCCCATGCAGTCTCATCTCAAACCTCTGATAAAAATAAAGGCGATTTTTGAGCTGGAAAACTCCCTTTACAGTGAAAAAGCCAAGGTCTCTGCAAAAATGGCCTATTTCCATCTGGACATATTAAAATTCAAGTTTGAGTTGGGAGAGGGAAATTTCAATTAACTTATCCTAGAAGACAAACAGTTCACAAGAGGGGCTTGAGATAGTGGATTGTTTCTACTGTCTTTTTTCCTGACTCAGGATAGGTGAAAGAAGCAGTTGTCTCCAGACAAATAACTTAATGACCGGCCCCTCCTAATAATTTAGGTTGTCCCTGAATCCAGTCTGCAGCTGTAAATACATTAGGTGTATTTTCATGAGGCAATATACAAATGCATGACAAGGCAATACAATTATTTCATATCAGTTAGCTCATATTCAACCTAGGAAAGAAGATATTTGAAATGAAACAATGAGAAATTTCTAGGAAGTATCTCAATTTACCCTGTGTGGTTCCTCTGAAGACAGTAAATGTGGTGGGTGAGGATGGATTTAAGTGGGAAGGATAGAAAAAGGGGTACATTTTCATCTACACTCCAGCTGTGTGTGCCTGTTTCTATGATGCTTTTAAGGATTTCTATTTTGCAGGCCTATCAGACTTACGAATAAAGCAAATGTAATTAAATAAACTATGCAACTCTTTCAATGTGCTTTTCTGTTGTAAATTCACCTTTTCAGTACTATATTTACAAGCTTATATTTAAGACTGTATTCTTGGCACATCTCTCAAAGACAGGTAACAAAAATGATACTTCACACAAAGGTCAAAATTTTCTCCCCTCCTCTGTAGGTGCCCACTAACAGAGATGAACCTTGGTAGTTTTGCAGCACAGGGGCCAGGAAGAAACAATCCAAGAGCTCACAAAGTAGGTGCAGGCTCTTCTGCATTGTGTGGAGTCCAGTACAGAAGAAGCTCTTGCACAGCTACATGCAGCAGTTCTTTGGAGGTCTGACTGAAGTCCCTACTGTTGTGCAGATTCTCCAGTCCTTCTATCAATGGAACGGGCACTAAGGCTGCGGGGCCTAGTCCTGTCCTCAGAATGGAGTATTGGCTGCAGAGCAATTCTGCACCAACTCTGGATCCTGCTGGGAGGTTAGAAATAGTACCACAGGATCTGCAAGACAGGTTTGTGATACTCCTCTTCTCTTATCACACTTTATATATTTATAAAATGTACTAAGAAGGAAATCATCTGCAATTCTAAAAGATACCTGTATCCAATGCATGCACATCAGTGCAGTAAATATTTTCACCCGAAGAACCGCCAAACATGTATATTACTTGTCCAACTGTTGCAAAAGCATGGCCTGACCTGAAAAGAATAAAATAACATTTGAAGCCAACAGTTTTTCTAACATTCACTAAGTAAGCACAATTACTGAAACCGGAAGAAGCCAGACTGCTATTTATTACAGGTCAGAACAACATAGGGGAAAATATATCCTGTTTGTTACACTCATAGCAGTAGTGTTACAGCATCTGTGCTTTCCTCCCCTTCTCTGAAGAAGCATTAGCTCTTATTTCCATATAGTAGCTGCACATGTGCTTGTGTGCATTACATCTATAAACAACTCAACCACTTTTCCTTGTCATTCCAGAGAGGTTCCCTCATCCACCTTTCAATATCTTGGGCTAAATCCCCAGCTCTCCAGGTGCACTAAAGTGGGGCTCAGTGCATGGAGGTGGGGTGGGTGGCTTAGGTGGTTTTCCCCACCTTTCCAACCCCCTGAACCTGAGGAATGTCAGGGAGTGTGCTGGCACAGGGATGGAGTAATCAGCCCTACATGAGCTCCTCTTGCCCCATCCTATGTAAGGGACATTTTGGGAGCAGAGAGGAAGGGGACATGTCAGGGGCGGGGCAGGGCATGAGGTTCTCAAGTGATCCTTGGGGACTGTTATATGCCAGTAGGATAAAGGTAGATATAAGAAGGCTACAACAAATCCATTGTACAAAAGAAATAATCTGGTTAAAAAAGAAAAAAAAAACCTTATGTTTTCTAATTAAAGCATAATTAACAAAGACTAGACAACTGTACATCTGAGAAATCATTTCTCCATAGTAACTCCGATACAACAATTCCCTGTCTTAAATTAGTATTATAGAATGAAAACTCCTACACTAAATTATATCCTAAAGGAGAAAAAGAAGGCTTAAAATCATAGATAGGAGAATTTTGGCAGGAAAGAGTTTTTAGAAATGTCCACATTGACCATATCGATTCCCATTTCTTCCTGATCCAGAGAGGAGAGAGTTTTTGCAATGAGAAAATGTTTGGCTTTCTCAAAGTCAAAAAAGTTTCCCAAAATGTTAATATAATAGGCTGGACCTACAAGTGCATGTATGAGTAGCATCATTACAATATCATCCTTTCATCAGGAATAAGGATTTGCAGTATTCAAAAGTAATGTAGGGCCAGAGTTTTAAAGGTATATTAAAGGCTTATACATACAGATAGATGCCTAGTCGGATTTTAAGAGCACACAGGCACCTAATTTTCATTGAAACCAATAGGAGTTAGGCACCTTTGTAAATCCCACTAAGTATCTATCTGCAGCTTTAGATACCTGAATACCTTCAAAAGTCTAGCCTGTAAATATTTTATTAAAATATAAAAGCTACAGGAATCAGTTTAACCCTAAATGTGATCTGTGAAGTATTTTTTTTTAAATTGGTCTGATGTCCCTTTCTTTATAAAGACTGCCCAGATGCCTTGTTTGTTATTTGTTTTGTTAATACTTGCTTTTCACCATAAAAATATAAGGGTTCAGGACTGTCAAGCCTGGGAGGCATAAGGGATGTTTATTGTGATAGAAGAGAGCGCTGGATCTTTTAACAAATGCTCCCTTAATTCCAAATGTTAATTTGTCACTGGAATTAAATAGGTGTTACTAAAACACATCCCCAAAAGGTTTTAAATAGTCTAACTAAATCCCTCCCCTACAATTGCACTCTTTTGGGTATTGTGATGTCACCATTTCACTAGTTCTCCAGGCATTGTGAAGTCTTTCAGCCCAGGAAAGACCTGCATTGCTAATACAAGAACAGACATATAATTTTACAAGACTTTCAAGCCTTTTTTATATAGCATAGAGAAAGATACAAACTGGATATAGTTTCCTATGCAGGTCACCAGTGATACACGTAAATCCCCGATTTATTAATTTTTAAGATCTCAGGGAAGATCACAAAACCTTTATAAAACTGGGATTTTGTAACTACTAATTTTGATAAAAATTATGGATATGGGATTGACTAGAGCGCAAATTTTGAGTAACAAGGATATTTGGGGGTTGGAGAATTAGGCCCTGATCTTGCAATTGTTAGCATGTAAGCATCTGCTGCACCTGTTGTAGGACCCAACCAATTGCAGAATTGGGGCCTATGAAGGAGCAAAGAAACTGCCATCTGGCACAGTGAGGATTAAAGAAAACCTTTGGGTTCAGCTAGCCCTGCCCTGCTATACCTGCAGCCAATACCAGGTCTGGAGGGGGTAGAAAAGAAGGGAGGCTGGCTCATTTGGCAGCTGACTGGTAAGATGGCAGGAGCTATCTGCTGGCTGAGATGGATCAGTAACCTGCCAGCTAGCACAGCCACTTGAGGCAAGTAAATGTTCCCCTGCCAAGGGAAGTATGCAAATAATCCCTAGATGTTGGGCATCTGGACTAGTGGGGCCATGCCCCAAACTAAAGAGACTTGTAGGAAGAAACCCACGGAACACACACTGGGAGGCAGACCCAACTCCTCTGTTTAGGGGTTGACCTACATAGGGCCCTGGGCTGGGACCCGGTGGAGAGGGAGGGCCTGGGTCCCCCTACCGTCCTCTCTGGCCTTACAGATTGAAAGGCCAGCTACTAGGCCACCTGGCCATGGAAAATCCTATACCAATATAGTTAAAACTGTAACAACTTTTGGGTGTAGACAAGACCATTGCTAAAGAATCCCAATGACCTTAATTGAGTCTCCATGCATGTGTGAAGGTCCACGGGGCTTAGTGCAGAACTGAGCTCAAAGTTTCTGTGTGTTAACAAAAGTGACACTGATGGCAGGGAAGAGACACTTAGTGAACAGTCACATAGTCCTGCCAATGCATCTCAATCATAACTTGCAACATTTTGGCTGAGAGGAAAAAGAAACTACTTTAAAGGTACCCTAATCTATTTACTTTGGCCAGCTTCTTGTTGGCTCATAGTAAACAGCTGGAGCAGGATGTGGACAGCTGTAAAGGAAGTTCTGAATTGTGGAGTACTGCTTCATGGAGGCTTGATCTGCTGCAATTGGAGGGCGGGTGTGTGTGTATGAGACACATTCCTAAGTAGGATGCTGCACTCCAAGGCCTTGCAGAACTCCTCTGTGGGAAGCCTATTTAATCAAGCCTTGCCAGGTGCGAAGATTTAAGCCTATTTACTAATTCCCCATCCCCTTGTTTTCTTTGCAATGAGTAATTCCATGTAATCGAAATATAGATACAGAGACAGGGTCAGAATGAATTCTATTTGACAACCAATTCTTTGTGCATCTGATATATAAAGCAGAACTTGTGATTTTTAGAGTAAAGCTTTTTTCATGGTAAATGCAAATGTATGAGAAATATTTTATTTTCATGACAATTACTGGTTTTAAAGTGCTTTGAAAGATTGCTTAAAATCACATGGCTATCTTAGAAATCCCTTAATTTAAAAATATACCTGTGACTCGAAGCACCTCTGTATTCACAGCCTACACACTATTGTAGTAATCTTTGTACAAAATATGCCTTCTGAGGTATCATTTGAAAACTAATAACTCACTTATCATTAATATTTTTGTGTGATGTATGTATGTGGTGGGTATTAAGAGTTATGATATGTGCCAGAATTATATTCTTAAAAAGTGTTTCACAAGCAGTGCATAGGCACAGTCTGCCTTAAACAAAAGAATATGGGTTTACTGCAGTACACATATATGTTGTAAACAGGGCCATCAAACTAACAAGGTGGTGGGAGGGGGAGACTGAAGGAAACAGAACAATTTGCATTTTAGCAAACAGCAGAAGGGGAAGAAAAAACATGGAGCTTCCTTCACCATTAGACTTCATGTCGCCTTCCGCACATCTTAAATAAACTTTACTTTCAGGGGTAACCTTTAGGAGAATCCATTTCAAAGGTTTACTGGTCTATAAAGATTGAGGGGCTGTAGACAGGCTGCGGGGTCAGGGTTGCTGAACCAAGGCTGGCCGCATAACACACAGACACTCAGAGTGTGACCTGCGTGCTTGTTGCTAAGGGTACGTCTATACTTACCTGCTGATTCGGCGGCAAGCAATCGATCTTCTGGGATCAACTTATCGCGTCTTGTCTAGACGCGATAAATCGATCCCGGAAGTGCTCGCCGTCGACACCGGTAATCCTGCTCCGCGAGAGGAGTAGGTGGAGTCGACGGGGGAGCCTACCTGCCGCGTGTGGACCCGCGGTAAGTACCTTTAAGTTCCAACTAAGATACTTCGACTTCACGTAGCTGAAGTTGCGTATCTTAGTTCGAACTGGGGGCTTAGTGTGGACCAGCCCTAACAGAACTACAGTAGCAAGCATTGAGGCACTCTGTAGTACAGGGTATGAGGTGGCACAACTCCTCACCGGTCTGGATTAGACCCAAGAAGGTGACAATGGCATAGTCAAAACAAGGGTTACACACAGTTTGCTATTTTAACTGAGAATTACACTTTAAGCGCCGGTGTAACAACTTTAAGTGATTCTCAAGTGTGAAGGTTGGGAACAGTAAAAGAAAGGTTACAGTTTTATTATTTTCTGTTTATTTTGGGTAAGGGAAATAGAACAAATGTAAAGATGAAAACAGGAATGTCAGCAACTACAAAGATAGGGTTTGTATACACTACCACTTATGTCGGTATAACTTATGTCACTCAGGAGTGTGAATAAGCCACCCCCACCCCTGCCCTCCGAGCGATGTGGACAGCGCTATGTCAGTGGGAGAGCTTCTTCCGCCAACATAGCTACCATCTTATATGAAGGTGGTTTTATTATGCCAACCGGAGAGCTGTCTCCTATCAGCATACAGTGTCTTCACCAGATGTGCGACAGTGGTGCAGCTGCATCAGTGCAGCTGTGCTACCGTAGCGCTTCTAGTATAGACTAGCCCTTATTGCAGGCCAGGTTGGAGAATGACAAAATGAGACAGGTGCGTGAACACCAAAAATGATTATATGAACAGAAAGACAGAGTGTGAACACTAAAAGTGGGAAGCAGACATGAGAGCCAAGGAGAGAGAGGCAGAAAGGCAGCAGCAAGAAGAAGCACGCTGGTTGGTCCTGGAAGCAGATATAGCTGCTCACCAACATGCCATGGAGCTGAAAGAGAAAGAACCCAAGAAAATGAGAAGGAAAAGCTGCATGCCCAGAACATAATGTACAAGCAAGGGAAGATACCAGAGTTCCTAGGTGCTCCCTCCATCCAAGAAACACCTACCTGGGAGAAGCTCTGCCCTTCACATAAAGAAGCAGACTATATAAGAATATTTTACCACTTTTGAAAGGTTATGTGAGAATCATACTGTAGTTTCAGAACACAAGAAAGTCCCCACACTGATTGCAAGGTTGTCTGATAAAACCTTAAATGTATTTCATGAAATGCCAATTGAACAAACTTTGAAATATCCCAAATTTAAAAAGCTGTCTTGCAAAGGTTTCAAATTACCATTGAGGTGTAAAGGTTGAAATTCAGAAATCTCAGGAAAAGTGCTGGCATGAGTCATAGCGAGTAAGATCGAATAAGAACAGGCAAAGGGACAAGGGGCTGAGAATTATGTCCAGTTGTTTGATCTCTTTGCTCAAACATTCTGGGGAAGTCAAAGACACAGTATGGGATAAATCTTTACATTCTGTACAGGAAGTTGACTTCCTGATTCCTTTGTGCAAGCCCAAAAGTCTGATGAGTGCAAGACAGAGAAGGACGGTCAGAAGCTTGGTGTAAAGAGGGGGCCTTCTTTTATCCCTGGGAAGGTGGAGGGTGGTGAGGATCCCAGGCACTCACCTTCCCAGAATTGTTCCCCTCCTAGAAATCCCCATCACAGACCTCCTGGGCAGGAGAATGGTCAAAGAGGGTGCTATCAGTGTAATTGCTCTAAGCTTAAAAAAAACCCAAAACACTTAGCCTTCACCCAGGTTAATACTGTGATTATTAACACACTGTTAGAACTTGGTCCTATGGGGTACCTGGGCCTTTGAAACTTCCACATCACCACAGGAGGTTTAGGCTGGGCTCTGGCAGGAGGATTCTGTGAGGCTGGACTCAGCAGGAAGTAACACCAGCAGGACCTAAGTGGCAGTTCCTCACCGTCCACTGATTGGCTGGCACCAGTACTTAAGCCAGACTGGAGGATGTGGGCTTCATGGCAGCCTTCTGGGAGTTCTAGCTGGCCTGGAGAGGGCAGAGGTGCGCTTTTCCTTTGACGTGGCGGTGGTGGGACGTGGGGAAGGTGTGCGCCCGGATCTTCTGCTGTGACTACACCTGGGGCGCCAGCTGACGGAGGCATGCAGTGATAGAGCGGTTGGAACGGATGGTCTTAGAGCTGGAGAGGCATCTGTCCATCAGCAACAAGGATCCATTCCTCTGCAGAGTGTGCCAGGAGAAGTGGGAGGAGCTCCAGGCCCTCAAGGACCATCGGGCCCGGGATGCCTTTGTCCAATCCCGCATCCGCCTCCTTCGGGAGATGGGTCGCGGCTCCCGCTTCTTCTACACCCTGGAGAAAAGTGGGGGGACCAAGAAACACGTCACCTGCCTCCTGGCAGAGGATGGCACTGCCCTCATGGATCTGGAGGAGATGTGTCGGAGGGCCAGGGAACTCTATGCAGGCCTTTTCTCCCCAGATCCGACTGATCCTGATGCTTGCAGAGTGCTCTGGGACGGACTCCCAACGGTCAGTGCAGGAGACCAAGTCTGGCTAGAGCTGCCTCTCACTTTGGCCGAGTTCTCGGAAGCCCTCCGCCACATGCCCACCAATAAATCAACTTCAGACCTGTGTGCAGGAGACCCCAGACTCTGGTTTCCAAATCTGCCCATCTCCTGATGCCTGAGTCTTGTTCTGCCCTCTGGCCAGTCTTGGATTTTGGCCCTCTGGTACCTGACCAGCCCTGATCCCTGCTCTGACCACTAGGTCTTACTGTCCACATCCCGATTATAACACACAGAGGTGCATGCTGAGCCCGATTAATTTTGTTAGGTCTGACTCTGAGGAGGTGGACCTGGAGTTTATCAAGGTTGCTGAAGTAAATGGCAGGGAATGGAGAGACACTGGTGGTGCACAAATTTCTCTGGTCAGGGAAACCATGGTCAGAAAAACTAACATGTTACCTGGTGAGGATGTAGAGCTGGCATTGGAGAAATATAAAATTCCTGTAACTCTGGTTAAAATGCATTTGGATTGGGAAGGCTCGAAAGTTACCTTGAAGGCTGGGCTAGTTAGACAGCATTCCCACAGCAATGCTGGTGGGAAATGATATTCTTAATAGGTGCAAGATTGTTAAAATTGTAACCCATAGTAAAAAGGAATAATTGTCCCTTGATCTCAGAGAATTGTGCAGATAAAGAAACAGCTGTCAGGGCAAGGGACAGCCCTATCTCAGTAGGAAGAAGCAATGTGCTTTTGAGTGTGGGAGGTGCTGAGGCCAGCTCTTGCATAACAAAGGAAAGTAGTATGCTCTTAGAGCTGGAGGATGGGAAGAAGTAACCCCTGTTACTGAAGAATCTGTCCCAGCTGCCAGTTTGTTTTGCAGATGAATGAAGGACAGACCCCACTCTAGGGTGCATAAAGGGATATGTCCTGAAGGGATCCTCCACTGAAGGGAAATGGGGAAATGTTTTTTGAAAAGGTAGGGAGACTATGCAGGGAATGTCCCATGGAGGGAAAGCCTGGGAAAACCTTACAAGCAGCTGGTTGTACCTGCCCAGCACCAGGACTGTCCTTTTGCGGGTCATTTAGGGGCCCAGAAAACCTATGAGAGGTTAAAGAAATATTTCTACTGGTCAGGGACACAGAATGAGGTGGGAGATTATTGCAGGTCTTGTGAATTATCACAAAAAAGAAAAAGACCTGCAGGACCCTAGAAAGTTTGTCTCCACCCCTTGCCTGTAATACAAGAGGCATTTTATAGGTTTGCAATGGACACTGTGGTCCCTATCCCACGTCCTACCCAAAGGGGGAAGAAATATATCCTGCCACAGTTTTTGGGTTCAGGGAACTTTGAACTGATGCCTGTGGAGTAGCCAGTGACTAAATCTTATTGCATCATTGCCGAGGGTATTGATGCTCAAATGATAAGCAATTGAATCACTTGTATACTATATTACTGTATTATAAAAGTGTATAGAGTGAGGTCTTTTCTGAAGCACATGCTTGCTGCGCTGGTGCCTGGAGCCACCGCTGAGTAATACTATATGAAGAAATTTAGATACTTAATGATATTATGCTTTAAAGCTTGTGACTAAACCAGGAGACACAGATTCCCTGTCAAACAGGAGAGAAGGCAGCTATCTACCAGTCTCCTATGAACAAAGGCCAGACCCCAGTCTAGAATGCATAAGGCAGCTACCTATCTGTCTCCTATGTAAATTAAGCACAGTGGAATCAAAGCAATGGAAGCCCCATTTACATACAGGGGGATGGGAAACCCACAGGAAGGGAAAATCAGCATGAGGTCAACCTGAAGATCATTGAACTTTTGAAGATAAAAGCAAGGATAGAAGCCATCTTGGGCATCCATCACTAGACAGACTCAAGGGAACAGAGCTCTTGCATGCTGAAAAAGATGGGTCCTTCAACCACGGAGAGGCTGAAGTCTCTGGAAACTGAATACAGGTAAGAAACCTGCTCAGACAAAGATCTTTCACTTAGGAAGATGAGGGAAGCTTGCATCTTGTACTTCTGTTGAAGGTCCTGACTGAACGAAAGTCACCATGGCTGGGAAGAAGAATGATTGGTGAGAGGAATGACAGTTGAGAGAGACCATCTTCAACAAAACCTATACCCTGCTAGATTAAGTTTTAGACTTTTAGATGTGTTTTCACTCTTACTTGCTTGTACCCTTTCTAACTTTATTCCTTTTATTTGGCATCACTTAACCTATGTCCTGCTAATACATTTGTTTTACCATAGCCCAACTCAGTCCTGTGTTTGCAGGGAAGGTGTAGTTACCTCAGTTGGGTTAATAAGCTGTGATATACTTCCTTCTCTGTAAAGGAACAAATGAACCTTATTATTTCTCTGAACTATCCAGGAGTGGGCTGAATATTGGGATAATTTGGGACTGGGTGTGTGTTAGGGTCCCTTGCTGGTTGTAACTGAGACTGGTAGACACCAGAGTGGGGCTGTAGATGGGCTGCTGGGATCAGAGTTGCTGAACCAGGGCTGGCTATGTAGCACACACATTCAGGGTGTGGCCTACATGCTTGTGGGCTGGCTCTGAGCATCCCAGTCTGGAAGCTTCAGCAACAAAGCATTGTTAGCAAGGCAAGTAGTGAGGCAACCCTCCACTAGTCTGAACTGCACCTAGAACACCATGAGAACAGCCAGTTGGTGCTTTTTGTTGTACCATTCTTGCTGTTTGTCCTTACACTCAATGAGCTCTCAGTGAACCCTACTTTTATTGGAAGGAGTCTAAGGCTTTACACTAAATATATAACACCACTTATCATGCTTTTAGAATTTGAATGTTTTTCAAGACAACACTTGCCACAATCTTGTGTGTGTTGAGAGAGACACTCCCATTATGTCAAGAATTATATAAAAATCTGGTGCCACGTGATTTCTATAAACAGAGGAAAATGAGAAATAGAGAAAAGAAAAAGCCTGGAAAGAAGAATGACTGTTGCTCCCTGAACAAAGAGCAGAAACTTCCTTCTTTCATCTTAGAAATTGGAACTTGTCAGACAGTTCCATTAAACTTCAATTTTTTTGTTAAACTATAAGTGACTCCAAGGAACTATACCTAGGGTTAATGGAATTAATTGAAATCTATAAAAGGAAAATGTAGACCTAATGGGACAAAACTTACTGTCAGCATCTAGGTTTAACTCCCATTAACTTCCACTGAAATTTCACCATATAACTGTGAGCAGAATCTGGTCCATCATTGGGGAAAAATGTACTAGTAGTGAAGTCTATTAGACTATGGGTTAGTCTCCTAAAGGAACGATTTTGAGTTGTTTTAAAACTGGACAGAACAAACTCCAAAAAATTGACTGTTTGAAACATCCTGAACTGAAAGGGAGACGGAGAAGATGACCTAAATAGAAATTTTCCTCACATTTTAAGAGTTAGTTGGAGCTCAATTAATGAATGACTCAGAATAGTCTAGATATTTTTTATAATATATCTATCATACACAAGGTTTACCAAATAGCCTTTTAAATCTACCTATATCCTGACAGCTGGGGACAGAAGAAGCTTGGCTGCAAATTAGCTATGATTTTACATTTTGGTTTTTAAATGTGATGTTAGTGCTTATGGAAGGTCCTGGATTGGTTGAATTGGAGACTGAAGTCTTCCATTTATGAAGGGGGGAAAAAAAAAAGCCAGAGTAGAGCTCATGCAAACTCCCCATATTATTCCACCAATGTGCTTCACCTGAGATTCAGATGGACATTCTAGGGATGAGACAGTGGTTCAGTCTCTGTATCCATTCACTCCTTAGTTTCTGTGCTGAGGGAAGTGTTGGGAAATCTTAATAGGTAGGCAAAATCTATTGTGTGTATGTATATGTAATATATATAGGGTTTTTCCAATACTGTTTTAAAAATAGACTATTTTGTATTGTTAAGCTGTAAAGAAACAAACATCTTTAATATTTAGGTCCAGATTGTAGCCCATATCCTGCAGGGGCACATAAGAGGTACGGAAAGAACACAAAGAGCATTTCTGTCTTGTTCCTCTGTATAGAGAATGGGCACAATCCCATGAGAGAGTGCAGAAGGACACTTGGGGAAACAGCAAGCAGTGAATCTGTGATAGGGAGCTGTACTAGGCAGGTAGACATCCTGATATGTCCACATACTGAAAAAAGCTCAAAGAGCCCAACTACATGTAGTTTATGTTCCCAAATAAAAGCTAACCATATTTTTTATTTTGCTTTATGAAACACTTGCCTATGGCTCTCTTATGTGTCAATGATTCTACTGATTTGAAGGAAAATGAAGTCAAAGCTCTGTCATTTTGTTTCTTCATTTTTTATGAAAATCACATGCAAAAACACAGCATTAAATAACAGAATATTATTTAAAAATACCTTTGCTTAGTTTCCAAATTTTGCACACCAATTCTTCAGAAGTCAACTAAATACAGTGTTGTTGTTTGTTTGTTTTTAGTGAAATATTTGCTGATTTTTTTTTGTGAAATTTTTTTCTCTTTAGTCTTGAACATCCAGGAAAATTTCTTCTTCAAAGTTCTTTGTATTTTGAGCCTGATTTTTTTTTCAGATCCAAAGCATTGTTATGATGTGAACACACCCTGTTCTCTAACTTAATGGCCCAAGGAGTGTATATTTGACTTTCTTTACGTGGCCTATTTTGTCAGTACAGAAGAATCCAGTACATTTCTTCCCTACCTATGCATCACCTTGCTTTATCACAGCCTAAACATAATTTTAATGAATTATTTTTGTGTGACTATATTAAAAAGTTGCCATCGTTTCTTTGTGAAACTCAGAAAGAAGCACAAAATTATTCCAAATATGATGTATACTCTTGCTATTTTTGGGTAGAAATTGGAGTTAAATGGCAAAACCTTTTATGTATGTGACTCCATTTTGATCCAGTCCCCTTAATCATTTAATCCCTTATTCCCTACGAAGGTAGTCTTAGAAAATCACTAACCTGGCCCCAGGTGCTGAACCAGTGGTTTTGACTGGGGTCCATCTGAGAGATACTGAAACATAATATAGAATTTTAAATTACAGGATATAGTAATGGCAATGCAAACAAGTCATTACTAGTATGCTGAACTAACAGTAACACATAAAACCCAATTGTTTTAACATATAATTGGTTTTTCTGGACTGCAGTCATGAGTTCTGCTTAAAAATTGCTTGCACAATATGTCCGCATAGTTTTCAGAGCACAGTAATTCACATGAATAGAATGTGAGGTGTAAGAGAGATTTTGTAGTTTTGTAGTCCACTATAGGAAAGTAGTATGTATTTTACTTGCAATATGGGCAACATTTTAAAAAAAATTAAGTGCCCAAGTTGAAAAATGTTGGCCTATATGCTCACTCTTGGGTCTCACCTCATGTGCATAATATGAAAGACAATAAGCAAGTTACTGATGATTAAGAAATTGTTCTATATTCACATGGCATATGCAAAAAAAAAAAAAAAAAGACTTAAAGGGCCTGATTTTGAGGCTGGCTTCCACTTTTGAAAGCACAAATTTACGTTCACAAAAATTGTACCTGCAATTAATTGTGGGTGCAAATGCTGTCAATTAGACATCTATGTACCTGCATGAGCCCAGAGAAATGAGGGCTAAGTTGAAGACTTTTTTGGAAATCTTAGTATGAGGAATGAATGTAAGTCTTCAAGCTAATTTGTAAACTGTCTTTAGCTGGTCAAGTTTATGATATATAGAACCCACTGTCCTTATTCTGGTAAAACGTTTAGATTTTTAATGCAGGAATTTTTCATTGGCCTGGAAGCTGCATCGTTCTGTGCAAAAAATATTCTGTGTTTTTGCAAGAGTGGGACTCAAAGATATTTTCTTAGAATCTGAGTGATGATTTTTTTATAACAGAGTAGATTTACTTACCAGTACTGAACATATACAGGTCATCAACAGCTTTTCCATAATGAACTCCACCATAGACATAGATATTTTCCCCTATTACTGCTGAACTGTGTCTGAGGGTCTGAGGTGCAATGCCATTGGTTTTTACCTTCTGCCATGTTAAAGAACCTAAAACAACAAACCAAAATTTTAGAGAATTTTCCTCTACTTTCACCAAGTAGAAAGGGAAACAAACATTTTCCATTTTAGTTTCTACACATGATACAAATTCTCCTCAGCACAGCAGCTCTATGACAAAAACCATCACATCTGTCAACATTTTTCACACGAGTGGCACACATGTGAGGGCTACGGAGCAGATATGCTCCTTGAGTCTCTGCAGGACTCTGATGATTTCTAGCTCTTTTTAAAATATAAGTTTTTTGGATTTTTTCCAATTCCACTCCCTGGATCTGGTGACTTGTATATGTGTCAATAGCCTAATTCCTCTAGGAACAAAACCTCTGCTTCCCAAAGAATGGAATATTTGGAATTTTTATCCACTTTCTCTATGCTGGCTCAGCATCACTGGCAGGCACACTGGTGGGTAGCTAATGCTCTGTTCACTTTCTGTGCACCTGCTTTGGAGACAGAGTAGCAGCTGTATAGTGCACACTCATTCCTGCAAGCTGGTACCAAGGTTTGTGAAGACTGTGCAGGGGTGTGTGTGTGTGTGTGTGTGTGTGTGTGTGTACACATATAGTAGGGTGGGTGTCTTGCTCTCTACAATCAATCACTTAGTGAATTATTGTTTCAAACTCTAAAATAGGTAAATATTCAGATGATATATCTGCCTTATAAAAATATGGCAAGATTATGTTTTGGCAAAGAGGCTATTTGTGGAGGTAGATGTCTAGTCCTAAAACTAGGGAAGAAACAGAAATTTGTTTCTGCAAAAATCAGCAGGAGGGGAGGAGATATTTGAGGATTCTGAGACGAACACGTGTCCTGATCCTGCATCAGAATTCATGCAAGTGAAAGGAGACTTGCTCAGGTGCTGGGATCTAGCCACATGGATCTGATTGCAGGATCAGGGCCTGAGAAAACAAGTGACACACACAGACTGGAGGAGCGGGGGGAGAAGGAGACAGATAATATATTTAAGTTCTCTGACTATATTTACATCTCATTAGGAGATGAATCACAGAACATAAAATTACCACCTTTCAGCCAACCTATTCCTAATTCAAAATAAAGTATCAAGCAGATTATATTGGAGACTAGCAAACTGCAGACAGAAAACCTCACAGATTGTACAGTCTGCTGGAGGTTTGTCCATTTTCCTGTGTCACTATCACACAGACCAGTTGAAAGTCTATACTCATACTAAGGTGGGGAGAGTGTGTGTTGAAGATAAAAGGAGAAAAAAACAGACTGACCTCATGGTAGAGATACTATTTCAGAGCACAAAATCACTAGGAGGAGGTGAATGAGGTATTTTTAGAATAAATAACAGAAATATCCAAAACATAAGACCTGGTAGTAATTGGGGACTTTAACTAACCCGGCATCTGTTGGAAAAGTAATTCAGCAAAACACAAAATGTCCAATAAGTTATTGGAATGTGTTGGGGAAAACTTCTTGTTTCAGAAGGTGGAGGAATTACTGAGGGAGGGCAGCCATTTTAGATTGATTCTGACTATCAGGGAAGAAGCAGCAGAATAAGACTTCAAAAAGGAGACTTTTGCAAACTCAGAGAACTAGTAGGTAGTGTTACATGGGAATAAATCTAAGGGAAAAAAAGAAGTTCAGGAGAAATCACAATTTCTCAGAGATAATTTTTAAGACACAACAGCCAACAATCCTGATGCAAAGGAAGGAGAGAAAAAATAGTTAGAGGCCAATATGGCTGCATCAAGAGCTCTTTAATTATTGAAAAATTAAAAAAAAAATCTATAAAAAGTGGAAACATTGAACAAATTGCTAAGGATGAGCACAAAAGAGGTGCACAAGCATGAGGGGATAAAAACAGAAAGGCTAAGCCAAAATGAGTTACATCTAGCAAGGAACATAAAAGCCACTAAGAAGAGGTTCTATAAATATATTAGGAGCAAAAGAAAGATGAAATCAAGTGTTAGTCCACTACTTAGTGGGAAAGGAGAGCTAATAATGGATGACATCAAGAAGGCTGAAGGGTTTAAGGCCTGTTTTGCTTTAGTCTTCACTAAATAGGTTAATGGTGACACACAATTCATATTAACAACAAAGGGGAAGGAACATAAGCCAAAGTAGGGAAAGAACAGGTTAAAGAATATTTAGATTAATTAAATGGATTCAAGTCAGCAAAGCTTGATGAATTTCATCCTAGGGTACTAAAGGAACTAGCAGAATCCAGTTTTGGAACCATTAGAGATTATCTCTGAAAATTCATGGAGGACAGGTGAGATCCCAGAAGACTGGAGAAAGGTACTATGTTTGCCTATCTTTAAAAAGGAGAACAAAGAGGACCTGGTACATTATAAACCAGTCAGTCTAACTTTGATACCTAGAAAAATACTGGGATAAATTATTAAACAGTTAATCTGTAAGCACCTAGAGAATAATAGGGTGATGACAAATCCATGTTGGCTATTACTTAAGAACAAATCATGCCAAACGAAACTAATTTGCTTCTTTGGCAGGGTTACTGGCCTAGTGGATGGGGGAAGCAGTAAACATGATAAATAGTATCTTGATTTTTAGTAAGGCTTTTGACACAGTCCGACTGTGGGGTGAAGAAGGGGTCTGTTGTAGGTCTGGTATTATTCAATATTTTCATAAATGACTTGGATAAGGTAGTAGAGAGTATTCTTATAAAATTTGCAGATGACACCAAGATCGGAGGGGTTACAAGCACTTTGAAGGACAGGATTAGAATTCAAAATGAGCTTGATAAATTGGAGAATTGATCTGAAATCAACAAGATGAAATTTGATAAAGACAAGTGCAAAGTAGTGCACGTAGGAAGGAAAAATCAATGCACGACTATGAGATGGGGAATAACTAGTTGGGCAGTAATACTGCAGAAAAGGATCTGGGGATTATAGTGGATCACAAATTGCATATAAGTCAACAATGTGATGCAGTTGCAACAAAGGCTAAAATAATTCTGGGGTGCACTAACAGGAGTGTTGTATGGAAGACGTGAGAGGTAATTGCCCCACTCTACTTAGCACTCGGCCAAAGCTGGAACGTCCAGTTTTGGGCGTCACACTTTAAGAGAGATGTGGATCAATTGGAGAGAGTCCAGAGGAAAGCAACAAAAATGATAAAAGATTTAGAAAACCTGACCTATGAGGAAAGGCTAAAAAACTAGGCATGTTTAGTCAAGTGAACAGAAGAATGAGAGGGGAATTGATTAGTCTTAAAATATATTAAGGTTGTTATCAAGAGGACAGTGATCAATTGTTCTCCATGTCCACTGAAGGTAGGACAAGAAGTAATGGGCTTAATCTGCACCAAGGGAGAGTTAGGTTAGATATTAGGAAAAAATTTCTAACTATAAAAATAATTAAATATTGGAATAGGCTTCAAAGAGAAGTGGTGGAATCTCTGTCATTGGAGGTTTTTAAGAACAGGTGAGACAACTTCTGTCAGGGATGGTTTAGGTTTATTTAATCCTGACTTAGCTCAAGGGGATGAACTTAATGACCTCTCCAGGTGCCCTCCAGCCCTATATTTATAAGATTCTTTGCCAAAAATTCCCTGACCTGGACAACCTTTTGCATAAGCTCTAAATTCCACCAGCTCCACTCCACATTGTTGTCTTCTTGGCATTGGTGAGCACAGTGCCATGTTACTGACTGTACCTGAAAAATGTGTTCTCACACCTCTTTATATACAATAATCAGCTGTAGCTATTGGAAAGATTTTAATGCTACTTACCCTCACACAATAGAAAACAGAACCTGCATCTTTAATCCTAATGATAAGGAGAAGCAACCTAGACTTATTCTCCCTATCCTGGAAGATACTATAAGACATCCTTGCTCCAGGAAAGTCTTCTGTGGGCGAGTGGCCCTTCTTCCCTAAGGAAACCAAGCAACTCCAACTCCAAAATAAAACATTCCAAAGCATTCTCTATAGGAGTTACCCTTATCCCAATCTCAAAGTTCCCAGACTCCAGATGAGTAATACAGCCCGTCATACTCAACTATGAAATACATCATGTAACTAGGGTAACCATATTTCCCAAACAGAAAATGGGATACCCCTTGATGCTGTTGCCCATCACTGAAACCCTGCCCCTCCCCCACCCTCGAGGCTATTGCCTAGTCACTGGAACTATGCGGGGGGGGCCCCTCAGGAGGCTGTTGCCTGGTTGCTAGAACCCTGTGCTCCCCACCCCCCCACAAGCTGGAACATGCTGAAACTCCCCCAGCCCTGTCTCCCCCCTACAATGGGGTTAAATTAAATAAATAAAGATATCCTATCTCCTAGAACTGGAAGGGACCTTGGAAGATCATTGAGTCCAGCCCTCTGCCTTCACTAGCAGGACCAAGTACTGATTTTGCCCCAGATCCCTAAATGGCCTCCTCAAGGGTTGAACTCACAACCCTGGGTTTAGCAGGCCAATGCTCAAAGCACTGAGCTATCCCACCCCCCAAGGTGGCATCTCTGCTTGCCTCATCCACACCATACCCCACTTTTTGACAAAAGTGGGCATTTGTCCTGTTTGCTCTTGCCAACTGATCAAGTCAGCAGGAGCAAATGGGACAAATGCCTCCCTTTGGAAAAAAGTTGGGATAGCCAGGACAGGGCTTAAAAAAGGGACTGTCCCGGCCAAAACAGGACGTATGGTCACCCTACACATAACAGGTCCCTATTGGCTCCTCCTGTCCATTAGCACCTCCCTTGTTATTCTATGCTCACAATTGTTTTAATGCCAAATATTCCATTACCATATCCCTTTGTGGCTTCCCCCAAATACACAATACCCTCCGCACCCAACACACACTCACTTTACTTTTATTTCTCAAGGCGTCAATCCAAAGCCCACTGAAGTCATTGGAAAGAATCCCATTGACTTCAGTGGGATTTATATCAGGCCTCTAACTCACATATTAAACATTAGCACAAAATGTACCTACATGCTAATGAGATGAGTTAGCAGATGATACTAAACTGCTAAAGATAGTTAAGTCCAAAGCAGACTGTGAAGAACTTCAAAAAGATCTCACAAAACTAAGTGATTGGGCAACAAAATGGCAAATGAAATTTAATGTGGATAAACGTAAAGTAATGCACATTGGAAAAAACAACCCCAACTATACATACAATATGATGGGGGCTAATTTAGCTACAACAAGTCAGGAAAAGGTCTTGGAGTCATCGTGGATAGTTCTCTGAAAATGTCCACGCAGTGTGCAGAGGCGGTCAAAAAAGCAAACAGGATGTTAGGAATCATTAAAAAGGGGATAGAGAATAAGACTGAGAATATATTATTGCCCTTATATAAATCGATGGTATGCCCTCATCTCAAATACTGCGTACAGATGTGGTCTCCTCATCTCAAAAAAGATATACTGGCACTAGAAAAGGTTCAGAAAAGGGCAACTAAAATGATTAAGGGTTTGGAACGGGTCCCATATGAGGAGAGATTAAAAAGGCTAGGACTCTTCAGCTTGGAAAAGAGGAGACTAAGGGGGGATATGATAGAGGTATATAAAATCATGAGTGATGTGGAGAAAG
The DNA here is from genome assembly GCF_013100865.1 of Trachemys scripta elegans. Classification (NCBI taxonomy): domain Eukaryota; kingdom Metazoa; phylum Chordata; order Testudines; family Emydidae; genus Trachemys; species Trachemys scripta. The sequence goes on from NC_048303.1 coordinate 81,346,329, forward strand.
TGGATAAGGAAAAGTTATGTACTTATTCCTATAATACAAGAACTAGGGGTCATCAAATGAAATTAATAGGCAGTAGGTTTAAAACAAATAAAAGGAAGTTCTTCTTCACGCAGCGCACAGTCAACTTGTGGAACTCCTTACCTGAGAAGGTTGTGAAGGCTAGGACTATAACAGAGTTTAAAAGACAAGTGGATAAATTCATGGTGGTTAAGTCCATTAATGGCTATTAGCCAGGACGGGTAAGGAATGGTGTCCCTAGCCTCTGTCTGTCAGATGATGGAGATGGATGGCAGGAGAGAGATCACTTGATCATTGCCTGTTAGGTTCACTCCCTCTGGGGCACCTGGCATTGGCCACTGTCGGTAGACAGGATACTGGGCTAGATGGACCTTTGGTCTGACCCGGTACGGCCTTTCTTATGTTCTTATGGTATGCTCATCTTTTCAAATAATGATAAACTGTCTGATTGAGACTGCACTTTTTATTTTCATTGTTTTGTAAATTTACATCATGAATTTGGTTTGTACACACCTTGTCCATTACTTGTTCCTTTATTTCCATTGCTACTTACTTGAAAAAATAATTAAAAAAGCTTATTTATCAAAAAATCTAAAGACTTTTAAAAATGTGTTATTTTTGCAGAATAGCAAAACAAAGAAAAATGAATAATGAGAGGGGTTGGTAAAAGTTTACCTCATTTACACATCAGAGCCATACAGCATGTCTGCAGTGTTAAATCATTTTTATAGCGAGTACATATATCATAGGTCACATCTCTGTTACCAGCAACTTTATATAGTATTACCAAACAATCTTAAATAGGTTTATTGTAATAATGCTTTTATAGACCAAATCAATAATGTATTTTTGTAATTACTGACTTCTGCTTTTGATTTTTGAGCCAAATTACATAGTAATAACCTTCAGAAAGCTTTCCGAAATCTTGTGCAAATCCCCTAATGTGTGAAGGCAAATTAGGAGTCACATACAAAGCAAACTGTGTGAGTTACCCTAATGCATATTCTGAAGTCAGGGTTATCAGCATATCTAGGGGAGGTGCTCGTGCACGTTTGTTCATAATATTTTGAAAATTTGGCCCTTACTGTTGAATTTTGATTGTTTGATTAATTGATTATTTAATGTTTTTTACTTTGCAAAATAAATAAATCCAATGATCATACAGTACAAAGTGATATTGATAGTGTTTATATTAATGCCTCTGCCTAAGGAATGTGAATATACACTGAAAATGTGCATTAATCTTTGGGGGAAAAAACCCATTTCCCCCCAAGCCAAATATATAATGTACCTTATACAACGTCTGGGAAAGTGACTTGTACAACTTTTCAAAATGTAGCCATTAAATAATATATGGAGATATACCTATCTCATAGATCTGGAAGGGACCTTGAAAGGTCATCAAGTCCAGTCCACTGCCTTCACTAGCAGGACCAATTCTTTTGCCTCAGATTCCTAAATGGCCCCCTCAAGAATTGAACTCACAACCCTGGGTTTAGCAAGCTAATGCTCAAACTACTGAGCTATCCCTCCCACATTAGTTTTATTTGTTTTATGTATGAATGCTTAAAATTATAACTTTTAGAGGGTCTTGCCCAGGTCTAGCTCAGTGCCTAAAAGTATGTTCCTTTGTGGAACTAGTTACTCTGAGGCTAGGTCTATACTAGGGGAGGGATCGATTTAAGATACGCAAATTCAGCTACGTGATAGCGTAGCTGAATTCGACGTATCCGAGCCGACTTACCCCGCTGTGAAGATGGCGGCAAATTGACTGCTGCGGCTCCCCCATCAACGGCGCTTACTCCTACCTGTGCTGGTGGAGTACGCGCATCGATTCAGGGCTCGATTGTCGTGTCCCGACGAGACGCGATAATTCAATCCCCAAGAGATCGATTTCTACCCGCCGACCCAGGCGGGTAGTGAAGACAAGCCCTGACTTGAAATGTGGTGCATCATGAACTGACATTTGGTACAGAATTAACCTTTCACATGGAAAGTTTACAGCAAGGAATCTCAACTACTAATCACATTGTCTCAGGGACTGAAGTAAGAACACATAACTCAATGAAGACCCGAAGAAGAGTTCTCTGTAAACTCATCTCTCTTACTAACAGAAGTTGGTCCAATAAAAGATATTACTCACCCACCTTGCCTCTCTAATACCTCAAAGAGGCACTCTTAAATGAGCTGTATTCCTTTTATTTCTCTACGGGTCATGGGAAAGTAAGCTCTAGAATTAGAGTAACAGCTACATAGCAATAAACAGAGTAAATCCATTGCCAACCATCTTTATTTAGTTAACTGACTATTAAACAATATCTACACAGAATTAGCTCAATTTTTTTGTGGGATTAGGTCTAATAAATATTTCTGCCAATAAAAAAAAAGATGCACTATAAATGCAGATTCAAAAGCAGATTTTGTTTAGGTTTCATCTTCTAAAACCTTTCATTCTAAGATAATTACAGCTCTCAATCTGTGGAGAGCATAGTCTTTTCCATACAAAAGATAAGGATGCCATTTTTGGAGAAGGGTAGAGATGTTAGGAGTCATATGTGGGGGTGTCTTGATTATTAATACATTAAAATAAACATTGCAAGTTTTCATAGTGAAAGCAGCATATTGCTTTAATTTGAATAATGGTCCCTTAGACTTATCATTACCTTAGTGAACTATAAATAGCACAAAATGTAATCTTATATTTCTACTCACTGAGGTCAAATCTGTAGACTCCTGGAAGACATTCTTTAGCATCCTGGGTTGAACACCCTCCAAATAAATATATCTTCCCTCTTACTACACTGTAATAAAAATAATGATTTTACAATTGGTTCATAAAACATATCCTGAATTATTAAAAGTGATTTATATAGAAAACCCATTACATTTTTTATTAATTCCTGTTAGCAATGCACATATATAAACTGTATTTTGTATCCAGCTGCAATAAAATTTTATCTGGATTCCGATTAAAGTTTTTACCTCCCCACTAATTGTATCTACGCTGTTTAGATTTACTAAAAGGTACAATGTCAAGATGTTTAGGTCCACAGACTTTAAAACTATTATAGAAAAAGATGCCCTCTGATGCCAAGAATCTAGTAAAAAGTTCTCCCCACTCCATCACTGAGTAACTAAAATATTCAGTGCTGTTTTGGCCTCATGATACATCTAAAAACAAATTGGATAGTATTTTATTAACTGAGGAAATTAGTTGGCAGTACCCTTTTACCCAAAAATGGAAACATGTCTATGTATTTAAAGCAAATTCATCTATAAATGAAAAACCTGGAAAGCAAAAGCACATTGATGCAATAATTTGAAATTTAATTCATCATCACTGTTAAAATGGTACCACGTGGCTCTTTCTCAAATTTGCCTAATATAAGCGTTTGTATTCTAGCCACAATTTCCTTCTATTTTTTAACATTTTTTAATATTAATGGAGAAAATGAAAATGGCAGCAAACAAATATCATATATCATCTTATTGACACCAGTGCTTCATAGTTAATGTTTTGAAGTGCTTTTGAGATATAATGCTTTGATAAAAGATGCTAATAAAGTGCAAATTATTTCTTTTTAGTCAGTGGTTATTTCTGCAGTATTGGTTTTGCTAAAGAAGGATTTTGTGCTGCACTTTGATCTACCTATCGCATACTCCCAACTGTTCCAACTGAACAGCACTTTTTGTAGACATGCTTGTCACTTATTGGCTTAAAGTATGGATACAACCTTGTTATAATGATTCATTATCATTCTTGGAAAACAAGGCAGTATTTAACATCCAATGCATTCCAGTATCCCTAACAAATTTTACATACATGAAGATGAATTAATGAATGTTGTTATGAAAATCTAGATTTCTTGAGCCAAGAATCTTGATAATTACAGTATTTCAGAACAGCAGGCTTAATTAACTTAAGCCAAATCACAAGTCTTTTGTATCTTGGATATAAGTGTTTATTTACTTTGCAGGAGCAGGCAAATTTAAAGAGTCCACTGTTATGGCCCACATGGGGCCATGTTATGGAAGTTAGAGATTATAAATGTAAGCCTCAAGTAGAGACCATTTTAAAATACAGTGAAGTCAGTTATTTTCTTCACAGCCAGACTTCCACTTGTCTCTTATCACTGAGGACTCCCTGCCATACAATTGTTTGTCTCTCAGGTATTCTGTCTGTTTGTAGTACCGTACGTATCACATTAAGTGAGTTCCAAACCAACAAAATAAAACATTTCTGAAAAGGCAAATTGTACTTATTTACTACAAACTCCCAAATTGCAAGTATATTGCGATGACAAATAAATAAATACACCCAGACTGAAAGAATAAACGAGGGAATGTGGTCCAAAGGAAGGTGCTCAGGGTAGGTCTACAGTTCCCGCCGGATTGGCGGGTAGTGATCGATCTATCGGGGATCGATTTATCGCGTGTAGTGTAGACGCGATAAATCGATCCCCGATTGCTTTCCCGTCGACTGCTGAACTCCAGCTCGGCGAGAGGTGGAAGTAAAGTCCACGGGGGAGCCGCGGCCGTTGATCCCGTGCCGCGAGGATGCAAAGTAAGTAATTCTAAGTCGATCTAAGATACATCGACTTCAGCTATGCTATTCTCGTAGCTGAAGTTGCGTATCTTAGGCTGGGTCTACACTACCCGCCTGAATCGGCGGGTAGAAATCGACCTCTCGGGGATTGATTTATCGCGTCCTGTCAGGACGCGACAATCGATCCCCGAATCGACGCTCTTACTCCACCAGCGGAGGTGGGAGTAAGCGCCGTCGACGGGAAGCCGCAGAGGTCGATTTTGCCGCCGTCCTCACAGCGGGGTAAGTCGGCTGTGATACGTCGAATTCAGCTACGCTATTCACGTAGCTGAATTTGCGTATCTTAAATCGACTCCCCCCTGTAGTGTAGATGTAGCCTTAGATCAATTCCCCCCCCCCCCGCCCACCAGTGTAGACCCCTCAGCCCTATTCCTGACTCAGTCAGAGATTTGTCAAAACACTTTACAGGAGTGAGGCACAAGGACTTTTAGCTGTAAAAAGGGGGATAATACTAACCCACTCCATAAAGATGCTGTGAGTTTTAATTAACTGATGTTGTAAAGAGCTTTGAAATTCTCAGAAGGGCAGAGTGTCCTGAATTATTATTTTTTAGAGGATAAAACTTCTATTTTTCTCTGAGAATGATTTTTTTTCTGTGGTGCATTAATATGGGCAAGGTACATTGATAGCCTAGTCTAAAGGCAATGACATAAGTCAGGGGTAATGTTAAAGATCCTTACAAGTGGTTCCAAAATGATTAACAAATGTGATCAGATAGAGTTTTGCTGTGGGATATCTTATATGGCAAGTTTCTACTCCTTAGATACCAGATTTTTATTTGAATGAGATTGTTTTCTGTACTAAAGTGTAGTTTGCTCTTCTGATGCGCATTTCCTTAAGCAGGGGTCTCAAACTCAAATGACCATGAGGGTCACATGAGGACTAGTACATTGGCTGAGGGCCGCATTACTGACACCTCCCCCGCCATCCTTGGCCCCGCCCCCACTCCACCCCTTTCATGAGGCCCTGCCCCCATTCCAACCCCTTCCCTGTAATCCCCACCCCAACTCTGCCCCCTTCCTGCCCCCAGGGAGGACAGGAGGGTGTGGGGTGTGGTGGGGGCTCAGGGCAGGGAGTTGAGGTGTGGGGTGCAGGAGGGGTGTGAGGTACAGCAGGGGGTTGGGCTCAGGAGGGGAGTGGGGTGCAGCAGGGGGTTGGGCTGCAGGAGGGGCTCGGGGGGTGGGCTCCGGCCCGACACGCACCTGGGAGCAGGGCAGGCCGCCTGCCTGCCTGTCCCCGCACCACTCCAGGAAGTGGCCGGAACCTGGGGGAGGAGGGGCACAGGGGTCTGTGTGTTGCTGTTGCTACAGGCACCACCCCCAGCAGCTCCCATTGGCCTTGAACGGGGAACTGTGGCCAATGGGAGCTGCTGGGGGCGCTGCCTGAAGCAAGAGCAACACACAGAGCCCTTTGCCCCCCCTTCCCCATGTTCCAGCCGCTTCCCGGAGTGGCCTTCCCGGGAGCCTGCCCTTCCCCCGGTGCGCGTCGGGCTGGAGCTGCTCTAGGTAAATGCTAGGGAGGGGGGCCGTGAGGAGTTCGCGGGCTGCAGAAAACAACCCCGCGGGCCACATGCGGCCTCCGGGATGAGTGTTTGAGACCCCTGTCCTTAAGTGTCAGGCACTGAGATTAGGCTACATCAGAGAATTTGCACTGGTGAAAACTATTTCATATCTGTGCAGCATGTTTACTTTAGGGGCTTGCACCAGTGTACACTGATGTAGTTATACTAGTGTAAATTTGTTTAATGTAAACAGGACCTGGGATCTCCCCCACCACACTCTTGATGTGATTCGCCTACAAGATGTACTGATGAGCTCCAAATAGAAGAAAGAAAATATTGTTACCGCCTGATATGGGGTTCCTCTCCTGGGGAAAAAACACGGGATAGGAAAAATAACTAAAAAAATCCATGGGCCACATCCTCCACTGTTGTAAACTGGCACTGAAGTTAATGATGGAGATATGCCAGTTAAGGCTCTGGTCTCATGAGTTAGAACTTGGAGTTAGTGCCTTGTGCTTCTCTCAGGGAGGAGGGGTTTGTGGCTTTGGGGAGAGACCTGGGGTGCAGCCTGCAAATCTCACCCAGCTGACAGGAACTCAGGGTCCAATCCCATAAAATCCTTGTGGTGGCATCCAGGAGGCACATCACTGAGCTCCTCTGGGACTGGTTGTACATATGTCACACTACAGCAGTGAGGGAAGGGGTTAATTTCCTACAGGGAAAGGGGAACCCTTCACACAACCTGTTTTGTCTGCCAAGGAAGAGAGAAAATCTCCACCTGGATTCAGTAAGGCAGCTATTTAAACAGCCTAGGGAGGAAAAGAATCAGAGCTACTGCTATTTGGACAGCAGACTGCTCTATCTCTACTTGGAGAGGGCTGTAGATAAGGCTGTTTGATATTTTTATCTCCTTATAAGGTCCCAACGGAGCCTGCTGAGGTCTTTGCAGTGGACTCTTTCCAAACATTCCACAGCTGATGGAAGCCTGGGTTTCCTTCTCCAGAAACAGGCAAGCTCCTTTAAGGAGAACGTTTCTAACTGGAGTTTGGACCCTTAAAAGGACAGTTTAAAATATATTTTGGGCATTTTTTCCTTTATTTTCTGAGTCTGCTACCACAGACCGAGGTCAGCCTTGGACACCCTCCATAGGATTACTGAGCCAGATTGTGTTTGTGATGACCCATCCTCTCTCCGGACCAAGGTTACCATTGGCTCACCCCACCTATTTGCTTTACCTATTCTTTGAGGGGCCTAGAAGGCCCAGGAGAGAGTTAATATTGGTCTGTCCAGTATTTAAGTATCCTGTGAATTTTCACATGGGAATCTGCCAGTAATTAAGGGGAACATGCTATGCAAAGTAGCTGATCTCCCTTTCTGCCCCAAATATGTATGTGGGTACGAGCTTCATGGAGGGTTTTCTGCTCACTAAGAGGGACAGAAGAATGTCACTGAGCTGCCACTCCCTCTTTCTTTGAGGCTGTTTTGTTCCTTTAATCCCCTCAGAGATACAAAAAAAAAAGTTTTCTTGCTATCTTAAAACAACTTATAAAGGAATACATAAGAGAGCCAAATAATCATACAACAGGGAATCCAAGAATGGCTCAAGTGGAAATCCAGCTGTGAGGGAAATATTGACAGGACACACAAAGTCTGGTTATTGAGGTCGGGGGAGGTGGAGAGGCATCAAGTCATCACCTGCGCCATTCCCTACTCAGTCGGGGCCGCCTCCTACCTGCATCAGGGCCGCCTGGGGGAGAGAGGGGGCAAGTGGAGCAATTTGCCCCAGGCTCCGCAGGGGCCCCACGAGCCCTGGCCGAGAATCCCTTTCCTGGCTAGAGGTGCCTTTTTAATTTTTACTCACCCGGCGGTGCTCCGGGTCTTCGGCAGCACTTCGGCGGCGGGGGGTCCTTCACCTCACTCTGGGACTTCGGCGGCACTTTGGCAGCGGGGGGGGGGGGGGGGAGGGTCCTTCAGTGCCATGGACGACCCAGAGCCAGTGAAGGATCTGCTGCCGAAGACTCGGAGTGCTGCCCAGTGAGGACAAGCGCCACAGCAGGTGGCGCCTTTTTTAATGTCCGCTCCCCCGCTTTGCCCCAGACCCCCTGAATCCTCTGGGCAGCCCTGATCTGCATTGGGTGTCTGCAGCTCTCAGCCCTGGCTCCACAGGCAAGTACCTCATGACACGGGCGGGGGTGGGGAAGAGCAGCAAGTGATGGGGAGTGTGGGGGGGAAGAGGAGCGAATGGGGGGCAAGGCCTCAGGGAAGAGGCAGGGTGGGGGCGGGAGGAAGAGGAGGGGTGGAGGAGGTTCCGGCACTCCTGCTGGATTGTCCATTTAAAAAATATTACAAAGTTGGCAACCCTAGTCAGGGATGGTCAACGTATACTTGGTCCGGCCTCAAAGCAAAGGACTGGACTAGATGAACTCTCAAGGTCCCTTTAACCCTACATTTCTATGCTCAATATGATTCTTGATATTGAAACACTGAGTGATCCCTCAGGTCCTCATTCTTAAATAACTTAGCCAAATGGTATGTGGGCCTATGGGTGCTAGCTATCATTTAAATTAATCAAAGAAACATTGTTTAGGATATCTGGCCCTTATTTTACGGAGATACTGTGTCCAAAATTTTTAAACTTGGTGCCTAATTTTTAAACTTTTAGGCTAAAAACAAAGGCCCTATCTTGAGACTTGCTGAGCACCTACAGCTTCTATTAAAGTCAAGGGAAGTACAGGTCACTGAACAACCATTTTTTCTTGGGAACACAAGTGATGTCAATGGGAGCTGCAGTTGCTCAGCACCTCTGAAAATCAGGCCACTCTTATCTGGGAGTCTACCTTTAGGCATGCAGGTTTGAAAATGTTTGCTTGTGTGTTAATTATTAAAGAAATATGGAATTCATAGTGTCTTGGTCACTGCCTGCACTGAATGATTTCTCCTCTTGGGTGACTGGAGTATACAACTAGAAATAAGGCTGCTCCCAGCAACATTAACTCAACCTCTTTAGTTCATTCTATGTATTGAAAGATGGAATTGCCGTATAGAGTGGTTTTCTAAAATGGTCATGCAGTGGCTGCTGCTGCTACCCTGTTGGGGAAAATGCTACTGTGCAATTGCCTTTCCCATAGCTCCCTTCTCAGCCACATGAGATTTCTGCAGTTTTGCTCCCATTCACACCAGATAGCCGAGGAGTACACTGGAACCCAAGTGATAGTTACCATTTACTATGTAGGCTATGTCTACACTTGTGGCAGTGTGTAGTGTAGAAAAGATGGATGTGTCCAAGTTGTGGTTTATAACTACATGCAGTGAGGAAAGGCTCTGGCAGGAAGGAAACATAATTACTATCGAATTTGATAGTTATCAAATAAAAACGTGAAACACACATTTCTAAAGTTGAACTCTTTACTTTCCTATGGGTGAATTTTGTGCAAGACCATAAAATTTTGAATTAGCAAGTAATTTTTCGATGAACCACTCTTATGGCTGAAGAAAACCTACAAATCAAGCTGAAATTTGCCACAACTGCTAATCAAGAGTGGGAAATCTTCCATATCCTGCAGCTGTGGAATGCAGAATTAAGCAAACTTTCCTCTAAATAGGCTCGCCTGTGAAAGTTGCAGTATACAACTTTTAGGCACTTAAACAATCCAGAATGTTACCGATATATTTACTCATGAGTAAATTCTTCTACTGCCACTACTAGCTTTTGTTATTTATTTCATTTATTTAATGGTGTATCCTTATTTAATTATTCATGATTTTGTGTATTGCTTGATGCTATATCCAGTTTTGAACTCTGGGAGCTTTGTCTACAGAAAAAGACAGATGCCTATAACAACCCATTTAGTTTTTTATTCTAATACTTGTTGAACGTGATCTCCAATTTTTAAGTTACCACCAGAATTCAGGCTTTTTAGCAATTCTCTTGAAATGGAAAGCTTTGATTTTTCCTTATGTGATTTAATTTTTTCAAAAGTTGCTGATTAGCATGTGGAGTAATACTACAAGGATTCATTACTTAAGTGAACAAAATGTCCAAATAACAATGAGGAAGTGTGAGAGAATGACCTAAAGATTTATCAAACTGATGGCAGGGAAAGTTCTGAATTCTTTGCTTACCAAAGTGTATGACCTTCTCTGGCACAAGGAATATGTCCATCATGAGGTATCCTTTCCCAAGTCAAATCAGTAAGAGTAACTGTTGATAAATAAGGATATGTTTGATTATTAAAATCATTATCATTCTATAAAATGTAATTAGATAAACACACTGAAAAGTAAGTTTGAAAAGGAATGTTATGCTTCAAATTCTCAATAATATTCTCTCATAAGGCACATTTACAACTAGTACACTTTTAAAAATAGACTTGCCTTATTCTCCCTGTAATCTTTTTATTTTTGTTTGAAAAAAAGATTGTGCTGCTTCCTGTGAAACTGATGCCCATAGTTAGCCATGGAGTGTCCACCAGCTGCAAGAAGAAAACTTTGAGCTACCAGTCCCTTGCCCTTCCTCTCTGTCCTTCCAAGACAAACTCATTTCCTTTGCAATATGTCTGGCTGCAAGAAGTACAAGTCTCAAGTTGATAAACTTCACTCATGAATTTGGGCATTCTGTTTGCTAGTAATTTGGCAGCAGCAAATTATACTAATATCACTGCTCCAAAAATATAAAGAAATAATTAATCACAGCAGATCAGCAAATAGATTGTAAAATATATCTAAACAAGCTCGCTCGGTAATACTCTAAGTGAGGAGATGTTGGTTGATGATATTAAGTACATTCAAATCCATGGAGAATTATAATTATGCAGCTTTTGTTTCAGTATATCTATTCAAACCTAGCAGAACAGGAAGAAAACCTGAAATAATTTTTAAACTATTGTTAAGCAATTTTAGTCTTGGTCTCACTGCTTTTTGCAGTAACCCTTCACTATTTCTATGGTAATAACACGTTATATGTATCACAAATGATCATCCTATCACAGTGAAATATGTGCAACTCCAAAAAGAGGAATAAACCTATGAGTATTTTGCCTGCCACAAAAGATGAAAAATATCTCACTTGTCAACATGTAGAAGTCATTGAAATATGTTCGCTGATCATCCTGGGGGAGAGAGACAGAGAAAGAAATTGAAGTTGATATATTTATTTTCAGGACATTAATAATGCCACCAAAGTAGAGAAAACCCTTTTAATTAAACAGTGACTGGTACAAGAAATAATACACAGATGGTTACCAGGGAGCAGTGGGTGTAGTACTGAAATACATCACAGCACACAATACATGGAATGCTTCTGCAACGATTCTTAAGTAAACATTTCTGAACTCAGAACAACAAACAGTAAAACTAGATTTAAAATAAAAAGCACTAAATGATGTAACTGAATACAGTTCTACCACAAATTGCTCAGTGTTAACAGTTCAATAAATTATGGCAACGATATCCAGCTGCACTTACAAAGGTATTATAAATGGAACAGCCTCCAAATACAAATGCTATGTTGCCTGCCATTGCCAATGCATGTCCATGCCTAAAAATGAAACAGAACAATGGTGAATAATCTGAGTTGTTGACATGACTGCAATATTTTTTTCTTCTATCAAGGCTGTTCATTATGATTATTTGCCATTTATATTGTGGTAACAACAAGAGATCTCAGCCAGGCCAGGGCTTGATTGTGTTAGATGCTGTAAAAGAATCAGTGTCCCAAAGAGTTTATTGCCTAAATTACATACATGTCAGGAAAGGGAGGAGGAAGAGGATGGGATATCAAATATTAGGATGTCGGTACAGACAAGCATAGGGCACAATTCATAGCCAATCAGTATCAGGAATCACAATTTGCCAGCTGCCTAGCCATTATCCAATGCTAGTTTTCTGTATACATAGCAGCAGAGGTGAGTTTTAAGGAGGAACCTGAAGGTGGAGATTTTTCCGACACACAAGTAACAGTAAGGGAGAGAGTCTGAAATTGATTCTGGGAGATGCGAACTACTGAGGCTGTCCTCATTGGCAGAGTGAGGGCAGGGGGTTAATCTCACAACAAGATAATAGGATGGATAGGTAAAGACAAAAGCCCCTCTCTCTCAGCAGTGTGTCTTCCATCCCCCTCTCCATTTCCACTTTGGGGAAGCTTTGGTGTTCAATCTACCTCTTCCTTTTCTCCCCCATTGCAGATAATACTAGTGGTTGGCCTAGCACTTCCAGAAGTATCTCCACAGGGCTTTGATAGTGACACTAGAAGCTCTTTGTAATTTTTTCAGTCTTATTTATTCACACCTAGATATAGCTTGCTCTTAGGACTGTTTTATTCCATGGGCTCTCTAATGTCAAGGATGAACTGAAACTAATATAAGCAAAGTTTCTCTGGTATTAAGCAATCCAGGAGAGAGCACTGTAAACAGACAACATGATTGTCAAAAATAGAAGAAAGCACATTCTGCTGCATGACTGGAATATTGGCACTTCAAACACATGAAGCAGCATTGTCCACTGTTGCAGATGAGAAAAGGAAATAAAAAAAATCCTTTAGATTATTATCACCAGTGTGTCCTTTTAGTTGCAAAGCCCAGGGACATAGTAGTTTTCCAGAGATGAATTGTTCAAATATAAAGAAGGTCCCAGCACAGCTTCAACTGTTATTAAGTATCCAAGTACAAAGATTATAAAATTAATGACCAAACAAATATATTCACAGAATTTCAGTAGATTAAAAAAAAAAATTCACCAAGTGCCTGTGTGGTTAGTTTTATTAAATCAGTAAATAAGGTGATGGACCATTAGCGTCAAGAAAAGAATTCATTTTATACATTCTATCCATAAACTCTTTGCCCCTGTCATTGAAGAAGTTCCTTTTTACAACTCCCCTACTCATCTCCTGGTTTTATCTAGAATTGATATGTCCCATTAATATTTTTCAAACAAATTAATGGTTGATAGGGAGTGGTTCAGGGATAGAATGATTCCCTTCCCAGTTTCTGTTGGAATATTACTTTGAAAACTATAGATCTAATCCTGTAAACACATTTGCACACATGGACCCTATCTTCAACATAGAGTCCTACTGGAATTTTGAGCGAAGTAAGGGTTTGCATGCACAGTCCATTAGTGATATTGGACCTCTATGGCCCCAATCTAATAAAGCACTTAAGCATTTTATAGTAACTTAATGAGACTATTCACACACTTAACTCTAATCACAGGTGCAATTTTTTTGCAGAATTGAGCCTTAGACTATAAACTGTTTTGGTCAGTGATTGTCTATTGTGTTTATACAGTGTCCAGCACCATAAACAAGAAGACAGCATAGCTTTTTCCTATATTAGTAGAGAGGAAAGAAAAAATGAGTACAGTGCATATGGATCTTTATACTACTACAATATATGCAAATTTTCAAATATATTAAGCACATCTGCTTAATGCCATGAACTTTTTTAAATTTTAGGCGGTAAATAAAGTACTCTGATATCTATAATAGCTAAAAAGAAATTGAGAGTTTTCTTCAGTGAGTGATGGATAGCTAAGGTACTCTGTCATAATGAGTGAAGTGAAATAATAATAATCATTATCATAATTACCTTGTGTATACAGCCCTTATCTGGCAGGATCCCAAAGCACTTTACAAACCGCTTGTATAATACTGACTAGCGGGTGAATGATTTGTGTGTGTGTATATATATATATACACAGTCCTTTTAAATGCAGTCCTTTTGCAGAGGAGGGAAGTGTGCAATATGGTAGCTATTCTGTACCAGTAATACCACATATTTTTGAAGTAAACATTTTGGAAATAAAACATAATTACCCAAACTGGAATTTGACCAAAATAGCCAGGCTAAAATCCTTAACTGTGCAAAAATTATATTATGGGATCTTATGTAATCAGAAGTGATCAGAATCTCAGTTTTATATTTTATCTGAAAGATAAATGATTTTTAATTAATGTTAAGCTGCAAAGGCAGATAGAAAATGTAAAACACTGTTTGAATAACAGCAGATTTTCTTATTCATAGGCCAAATTAGGTGCAGCAACATGAACTAAATCCAACTCACCCTTTTACTGTATAAAAGTGAAACAGAAAACAGGGTATTTGAAGGAGACTGATAGACAATAGTCAGTTATTACCATTATAACATACCTAGGGGTTGGGGAGTCTCCAATTACCTCTTTTCTAATCCAGTGTCCACTTGCTAATGCCATCTTTGAACTATTCAGAAAAATATATATAGTCAGCAAGAAAATTCCAAAATGTATGAATGTTCTTGATTTTGTACAGGTATTTAAAAAGAATAGATTTAAAAGAAAAGCGATAGCCATTATTTCTTTATTAATCAGTTGTATGTAATATTTGTTTATGGTATTTCATATACTGCATAGTAGTTCTGATAGGTTTTCCAAGCTAAAAAACTCTACTTGGCATGAGAAAAAGTTTAAATACTGACAATGAATGAGTCAGAAGTATACTCCTCTTTTGTTATTCTTCTACTTATCAGCAACCCCATATTTCACTCACCTGTTGTGCGTGTTTCTTGCACTCGTATAGGAGATAATGACTGTTTCTGTAGGTTCAGTATGCTGCCAGAAATTAATCTCTGGTCGAATTTATTCAGCTCCAGTTCATTCTTTACCTACATTGGTGACAGTTGCTATGACACAAAGGTACACAGAGAGACGTGCATACCTTACGTTAGCTCTCTCTGATGCAGCATTATTTCCGGGTTACTGAAATACATGGCAGGTTAAACAGATACTTTACAGATGCTGCATTCATGCTGTTGCACGTGTTGTACTGCTCTGTGATGAACCATCAGAGTTGCAGTCAGCAGCTGATTTTTTTTTTATTTGGTTCATTTAACAGAGACTATGCTCTTGTTTATTATTAAATTAGTCTGAGGTACCTTATAAAA
The DNA here is from genome assembly GCF_013100865.1 of Trachemys scripta elegans. Lineage (NCBI taxonomy): Eukaryota > Metazoa > Chordata > Testudines > Emydidae > Trachemys > Trachemys scripta. The sequence goes on from NC_048303.1 coordinate 81,361,367, forward strand.
CAGTAGAAACCTGTCATAGTGAAATAAGTCTACCACCAAATCTTGCATAAAACAGAAAAGATCTGGGCCTGTATACAGAGTTTCAGTATAAATGAAACTGTAATACATTGAAACGTTAGGACTTTCATTTTACTAAATTAGAAGCAGTTTCACTCAATCCATGTTCACTGAAAATGAATTGCACTGTACATTGGTTGCTGTTTTGATTGTGATTATGATTTTAACTGAAGTCTTTCCGGACCTCAAAATTAAAAATAAAATCATATTTGTTTCATTGTTTCAGTAGAATTAATTAATTCAGTAGAATTAATTCTCCAGTATACACAACCGTTCTATTGCTTTTCGATATGAAGGAGATTGGCAATTTGGGAATTCTGTGATTGTTAAGCATGTTAGATAAATAATGATAACGGTAAAGAGACCTCTCAGCTATAATAGGTGTATTTAGAGATCAGGAAATGCAAGTAATTTGCATTGTTAAGGCTACATACTGCGTTTGTTTCCCACAATTCATACTGAATTAGAGTTGTATACACTGACTGCAGACTGAATGCATGTGCCTAAATATCTTGCTGAAAATGGAGCTTTGTCATTTCTCAGGTGGCGTGATAAATAAAGTGGGGGGATAGCTCCCTTGGATGGACACCCAGCTAGCCAGTTAGCTGTAAAATCCCTCTTCATAGCTGTTCTTTACTTGCTTTACCTGTAAAGGGTTAAAAAGTCCCCCAGGTAAAGAAAAAAAAAAGTGGGCTCCTGATCAAAAGAGCCAATGGGAAGGCTAGAACTTTTTAAAATGGGGAAAGAAACTTTCTCTTTGTCTGTTGTTCTCTGGCCTGGAGGGACAGAACAGCCATGCTATAAGCAACTTAAGCCAGGTATGATCATAAATCATTAGATCATGCCTAGAACTACTTATCTGAACTCCAAATGTGTAAGTAAATCAGAATGTTTAGCTAGACGCGATCAGGTTTATTTTCTTTATTTTGGCTTGTGGATCTCCTCTGTGCTAACCCCTCATGATCTTGTTTAACCTTTAAGCTGAACCCCCAAGAAAGCTATTTTGGGTGCTTAATTTTTGTAATTGTTTCTTTTAAGATCTAGCAAAAAGCCTAAGATCCAGATGTATTTTTTCCTTTTTTCTTTTTAATTGGATTTTGAGTGTCCTAAGAGGTTTGTGCATGTTGTTTGATTAGCTGATAGCCACAGCTAATTTCCTTTGTTTTCTTTCTCAGCTCTTCCCTGGAGGGTGGTGAAAGGGCTTGAGGGTACCCCACAGGGAGGAATTCTCAAGTGGTACTTCCTGGGTTCAAAGGGTTTTTTTTTTTTGCATTTGAGTGGTGGCAGTGTTTATCAAGCCAAGGTCAGAGAGAAGCTGTAACCTTGGGAGTTTAATACAAGCCTGGAGTGGCAAGTATTAATTTTTAAAATCCTTGTGGGCCCCCACTTCCTGCACTCGGAGTGACTGAGTGGGGATTCAGCTTTGACAGGTGGTATTAAATAAAATTATTTCTTTTTCCAATGGGTCTTATTATTGGTAAAAATCACTACATTATAATCTCTTAGTGGGTTAGTTTTAATTCTCATGCATTTTTTTTACCTGTTTGCAGTTCTCTGTGTGAAAGATAAGATTTTCAGTTGTTTTCTTTTTTAAATAAGTAAATAGACTAGTGATTTATCCCCAACTTAATTTAATTTTACTAAATTTAGGTGAGATAATGAACCTATTTTTCATTATTCTTAAACAAACACACAAAAAAGAAACAAGGAAATTACATTATTTATTATTTAGACTGCAGTAGCAGCCACAGTGGGCTCAGCATTTAAATATCAAAAACAACCTCCCTTATGTTCACGTAATATTAAGGTTATAATTTTAAACAATCACAAGTTAGGAAATACAAAAGTAAATTTTCTCATAACAATCTTAATGCACCTACAATAGTTTTTTTGCTTATCTTACATTTCTATTTTATACTGTTAGATGTTTATCTAAATTCCATCAACTAACATCCAAGCCATGCTCCAGTGAGATTCTTCTGAAACTCAACCAGCAGAGGAGGCTAAAGAACATACACATTTATTCCTATTATTATTACTTGCACTGTGGTAGCCCCGATCATGGATCAGAATGTGTTAGGCGCTATGTATACATAATGACAGGTTTCAGAGTAACAGCCGTGTTAGTCTGTATCCGCAAAAAGAAGAACAGGAACAAGTACTCCTGTTCTTCTTTTTATGTATACATACAATCAGTACTGGCTATGTACATAAATCGGTCATTTTTGCTTTATGAGCACCTTCATCAGCGTTGGGAGAAGGAAATAAATATTTCTTGCCCTGCAGAAGCAACCAAGATCACAGACCTCATGCGTTATATACTCAGATTACATAAATTTTGTTAAGACCTAGGTGAGCAGATATACATGAGAGTAGCATATGTTTTCCTTGTTGAAGAAAAAATGTATCCATTGCTTATGTTCCCCTTGCTCTTTTTCTTGCAAGGTGGAAGAGAAAAGATGGATCTCTAATTCCAACTTCATTTTGCCACGAGACTTTGTCCATTCCTTTTGAGTGAGGAGTGGGCCACAACGATCCACATGTTCATCAGGTCCAGGCTGGATTATTGTAACTTGAAGCTGAGTACATCACTGCTTTGTTTCACTTCCTCTATGGATTCTCAATTTGTGTCTTTTGCCAGTTCAGTGAATCAATGATATCATCTTCATCCATGGCCTGCCAAGACAGCTGTGCTCAAAGGCTGAACTGGGGGAAAATGGTGTTAATGCTGTTCCAAGCACAACCCACTTGGGACATTAAAGCAAAACATAACTTGCAGAAGATTGTATAGATTGTCTTAATACTATTTTTTGCTTTTCTTGTGCACTTTGATAAGCAACAATAGTTAACAATGCAGACATGTAAATTATCATCTTAGGTTATAGCGTTAATACGGCATTGAAATGAACGAGTAGCCGTCACACCTCCCTGTCTGCAAACTTTAGCCAGCTATCACTGAATTGGTTTATATTTTAAAGGTTATCTTCACAATCATAAAGATTAGAGATTTTAAAAATAATTATTCTGCAGCACAAGATGGCAGTCTGCAAAAAAAGTGCAGATTTGTAAGGCCAACAAAAATCAGCCAAAAATCCACCATGTGCTTTAGTCCTCTAGAATAATGCAGCTAATAAACCCAGAACAAAGTGTATGGAAGCTAGAGACAAAATATTCTTGGAGGAAGGGGCTCAACTAGGGAATGAGCTACTAGAAGATGATTAGACCAATCTAGAGTCCAACCACTTTTTAGAACACACTGCAAGGCCCTCTTTTGTGATAAAGCTTTTCCACTGTAACCAGAATTATAATTTTATATTTTCTAAATAGAACTTCCTGGAAAACTTTGGAAGAGATGAGCAAAGAGCAGAATACTTAATGAAGTCCACTACAAACTTCATCACAAAACAGACCTAACTTACTTGTGCAGAGCTTAGATACTACAGTTACAAGCACTATAGAAAACTTTAAATTTACATACATAAACAAGTAGGACTCAATCCTGCAAGGTACTCAGTTCTTTCACACTGATCTAGAAAAGCTCTTAAGCACATGCTTAGCATCTGCTTTAGTGCTGTGCTACATTTAGAACTATCTGGTGAAGTCCTGGCCCCATGGAAGTCAATGGCAAACTATCCATTGATTAAATGGGGCAGGATTTAATGCGGAATGCTGAGCTCCTAGCAGGTGGAGCCATAGACCGTAATTGGTCAGGAAAACACACCAAAATCTCTGATACCAAAATCATTTTGACATGGAAAAAGCCTTACAACTTCAAATTCCAGACTGAGTGCAGAGAATGGACTGTACTGTTGTTCTGAAATTAATCTAATTGCTTAGGACCTGTTTTCATAGGGGCTGATCAAATAGTCAAGGTAGCCAATGGGAATCTTTCTATTGATTTCAGTTCGTATATGATCATGTCCATAGTGAGGCTATGATAATACTGAAAATTTCAAAGTACACTGATGACTTCAAGCAATACAAATTATAAACCTGAAATGGAAGGCAGAGACATCTGTGGCCAAAGTTTTCTAAACAGAGTGCCTAAAGGTAAACTAATAATTTCATATCTAAATAAATGTCTTAAGTTTCAAAAGTGATGACTGGCCTGAAGTTCTTGTGCTAATAAACATAAGAGGTGAAATACTGGCACCACTGAAATCAATAGCAAACATCCAATTGACTTCAAGTGGGTCAGCAGATTGCTAAAATTGCATTTATGATTAAAAGAGAAGAAGTTAGTAGAGATGAGCTGGATCTGTAATTGCTGATGTTGTTATTAAAGTCTGATCCCATTACTTAGAACACAACAAAATGAACACACACAAAAGGACGCAGGAGCGATGGAAGCCTTCCAAAAGTGGGGGGCCACTGGCTCCCACCCCATGGCCCTGCCCACCGCATGCTCTCCCTTGTCCCGGAGGCCCTGTCCCCATGCCGCCTCTTCCCCGAGGCCCCGCCCTCGCACCGCCTCTTCCCCTCCAAGACCCTGCCCCCCATTCGCTTCTCTTCGCCCCCTCCCCACCATCATTCACCCGTACAGCCAGTAAAAAGTGGGAGGGCATAGCCATGGCAGTAGTAAGAACTTCTTAGAATGCATTTAATGCTTTCCTAATTACTCAACTTACATTCTTAGCCTATAAAACAAACATTCACTAGTTTCTTGGCAGTAATTTATTTCTTCCTTTTTTAATATGTTGGTTTTTTAAAGTTGCTCAGCAAAATGGCTAAGAGTAAGAGAAGCAATCAGATAAACATGATCAGGTTCATGGCCCTCACCTTCTCTTGAAGAAACAGGGTGGTCCTGAAACAGGACAGAAGGGTGGTAGGAAAAATTTGTGAGAAAAGGCCCATTTCTCTCTCTCACCCACCTCAGGGCACACTCTCTTACAGGTTCAGGAAAGGAAAGGAAGAGATGCTGTAGATTCTAAGGGAAGAGAGAGAGCTGAAACACAAGTGGACAGAGAAAGCCATTAGGGGACCCAGAAGGCATGGTGCAGAAAGTCTGTTCAGTATTTTCTTAGGAGACCAGTAATAGAAAGTTACAACATCAAAGCATCATTAACTTGATTGCCCTACAGGTCTGACACAACCTGGGGAGTCCGGATGGATATGTGGCGTTGTACAGCAGCTCTCACACTGTCACTTGTTCACATCATGGACCACATTGGAATTAGGGCACCATCCCACTAGGGTTGCCAACCCTCCCGGTTTTGCCGGGACTCTCCCGGAATCAGGCTCTATTTCCTGGAGGCTACTGAAGGCAGACCAGGAGATTTTAGGTGTTAACTGTCCGGCGACGCAGCAGGGCTAAGGCAGTCTTCCTCCCAGAAGCACCGAATCTACAGCTCCCATTGGCCGGGAACTGTGGCCAGTGGGAGTTGTCGGGGCGATGCTTGCAGCCGGGGCAGTGTGCGGAGCCCCCTGCTCCCCACCCCAGGGGCCACTGGGATGTGCGGCTGCTTTCGGGAGCAGTGCGGGGCCAGGGCAAGTAGAGAACCTGCCTTACCCCCACTGTGCTGCTGACAGGGAGCTGCCCGAGGTAAGTGCTGACTGGCCGGAGTCTGCACCCCGCACCCCCCCACACACCTCAGCCCCCTACTCCAGCCCTGAGCCCCCTCCTGAAGCTTGCACCATGCACTCCCTCTGCATCCCAAACCCCTGCCCCAGGCTCAGCCTGGAGCCCCCTCCCACACTCAAAACACCTCGGCCCTAGCCCAGAGCCCACTCTCCTCCCTGCACCTCAACATGCTGCCCCCCAGCCCGGTGAAAGTGAGTGAAGGTGGGGGCAAGTGAGCAACAGGGAGGGGGATGGAGTGGGGCGGAGCCTTGGGAAAGGGGCAGGGCATGGGGCATGGGGCGGGTGTTTGGGTTTGTGCAATTTGACAGTTGGCAACTTTATGTCCCGTGAATGTTTGTCTTCTCAGTGGCCATCCCACAGGCCACCCCGCTCTGCCGAGTCACATCCTGGGGTGCAATGCAACAGTCGCCCAGAGGGGCTGGTGACGTCAGGTCTAACACTCATTAACGCAAGGGGTCCTGTCTAATGGCTGGGTGTCCACTGGGCTGGGACTCAGGAGACCTCGGTCCTATTCCTGGTGCGCTGCTGGCTGGGTGACCTTGGGCAATGGATGCTCCCCATCCCCAGGTGCCGCTGCGAGCAGGCTGCCTGGCGCTGACCTGGCTGGTCGCCCAGCTCTACGGCAACGCGAGGGTTAAACACTACCCATAAGGCAGGGGTGGGGCGGGAAGAGGAAAAGGCGTGGGCATCACGTGACCGGGCGGCTCTCTCGCGTCGGGGTAGGTCGGTGCTAGGACCCACCCACACGACCCGCTCCGCTGCTCTAGCCCCGCCCTCCTCTGTCGCAGACCGGAAGCGCTGCGGAGCGGATCAGTGACGTTGTTTCCGGTAGGGGCTTGGAGCGAAGCGGCGGCAATCACGTGGTGGTGGCGGTCACTGTGGCCGGGGAGCGCTGCCCCTCCCCCTCCGCGGCTGCAGATGAAGGTGCCGGTGGGAGCACGCCCCGAGCCTGCCCCGACCCCGCCGCTCTGCCGTCCCGGCTGCACCGGGAGGATGGGAGCGAAATGAGCCCCGAGCCGGAGCCGCCGCCAGCCCCGGCCGGGGAGGCGGAGGCGCCAGCAGCAGCAGCTGGGGAAGGCGGCGAGAAGCGGGGCATCTGCGTCATGCTGGTGAAGAGGATCGGCCTGAAACCGGGCGGCGGCAGCGCGGTGAGTGCGGGGCGGGGGCGCCTGTGGTTGGGGCAGGTGGGTGAGATCCTGCCCGCCGCCTCCCCGGCGGGTGCTGCCCAGCCCGGCGGCGGGTCCGTTTCTCAAAGGCGGGTGAGGGGTGGTGCTCGCTGGCCGGGGGCTCGCACCGCATCTCCGGTGCCCAGGGACGCCGCACTGGCTGCGGTGACACTGTGCTAGGGCGGCGGGACCGTGAGGCTCCTTGTGCCGATCCGTTCTCCCCCTATGCGGGGCAGCCCTGTAGCGCGGAGGTTTCCAGCCTTACTTTGTTCAGAGTGTTTCCATTGTCTACAGCCTGGGGGGAATAAATAGCCGGTTCCTACTTAGAGCCAGGGCTGTAGCCTCCTTGTTTCCTCTTCATGAGAACAGCAAATTGTCAGTCGGGGCAACTTTCTATGTCTCTTACTCTTAAAAGTTGACTTTGGGAGGGATACAAAGGCGCTAACCGGAAATAATTTGAATTTACTTCCTAGAATATAGGCACAGAAATTATCTTTGGTGGTCGAATTGGTTAATGGCTCATCGCATGCATAATTAAATAACTCCCTGACGCCCCGTGCATGGGGAAAATCTAGTTTGTATTTAGGGTGTATTGCATACACTCTTCTGAAGTTGGGAGTGTCATTAACAGCGTCCTTTATAGTAGTTTCACTTCACTGTGAATGAACTTCCACATACCAAATGTAGGTTAAAATGTTCAGTTGGTTGGAGTAAAAACTCTGCTTAACTTGCTACTAACTTACAGTGGGTTTTGCAGCTACTTTTGTCATGTGGACCATAATGTTGTAAACAGTTGGTGCTGAGTGAATTTGGTTTCAAACCCAATCTGTTGTACTGGTTGAAAAGTTGTACAGAAGGCTTCTGCAGTTGTCCTGCTGTTCTCCCCTAACTAACCTCGAGTTACAAAACTTTGGTCCGAGTTTCTATTACTCTGTTTCAGATAAAGGAAGTTGCAGTTTGTGTGAGCCCTGGGTAGATGGTATATAAGGAATATTTAATCTCTTCCTGTGTTTATCTTTCTATCCTTGGCATTTCTAATTTATGTGAATATGTGGTAACTTCTCTCTGCCTCTTCTAGCAAGCTGAAGCCATAGAGCTATTATCTACTTTAAAGGATACTGTCAACTTGAAATCCAGTCTATTTAAAAGTAGCTTCAGGTAATAGATCTGCTCCTGAATCTCCCAGCCCATTTTTGTTTCAGCACTTTCTAGTTGTCTTTCTTTCTCTGTTTCTTTGTGAACCTGATGCAGTCTATTGGCTATGTCTAAATTAGAAACACTACAGAGGCATGTCTGTAGTGTAGACACTTATTACAGGGATGGAAATGTTCTTCTGTTGATGTAATCGCTACCACCTCTTGGAGAAGTGGATTTAAGTCATAGAAGAGTACTTCCATTGATCTAGTGGTGTCTGATCTGGTGCTTAGCTCAATTTGACTACGTACATTGTGCAAGGGGTGAAATTTTTCCACAGAGCTCATTTGGAATGGGAATGAGGCAGCCTCAGAAACAAAAATAAAGCAAGTACAGTACTGTGTTAAATGTAAACTACTAAAAAAAAAAGGAAAGCTTTTTAAAAAAATGACAAAGTAAGGAAACAGTTTCTGTGCTTGTTTCATTTAAATTAAGGTGGTTAAAAGCAGCATTAAGTCAATGTTCATTTGTAAACTTTTGAAAGAACAACCAAAACGTTTTGTTCAGAGTTACAAACATTTCAGAGTTACGAGCAACCTCCGTTTCAGAGGCATTCATAACTCTGAGGTTCTACTGTATTTTGTTATGTATCAGGGGGTAGCCGTGTTAGTCTGTATCTACAAAAACAACAAGGAGTCTGGTGGCACCTTAAAGACTAACAGATTTATTTGGGCATAAGCTTTCGTGAGTAAAAACCTCACTTCCGAAGAAGTGAGGTTTTTACTCACGAAAGCTTATGCCCAAATAAATCTGTTAGTCTTTAAGGTGCCACCAGACTCTTTGTTGTTTT